>NC_084994.1:14372697-14497697 GCF_963854185.1 Sardina pilchardus | reverse complement strand
AGATGCCAGCACTACTGGAAGACCTTCTATGGCCAGGAGAGCGAGACGCTCCTCCGCTCTGAGAAGGAGCTCACGCTGCTGCAGGCGGTGGAGGTGATGACTTGTGGAGCGCCACCATACACAGACAGGAATATTTGTGTGTCGTTTATATACAGGCATTGTGAACAGAACAAACACATGACACAAGAAGCATATCATTACTATAGGCCACTATAAGACATTTTCCATGCCAACACATCATATAGTATGTTACGTTAATATGGTTTCCTCCTGTTTATTTTGTGTGGCTGTCCTAGTAGTAATGATATGGACATAGTGATACAAATAGAAGTATGATGTATGTTCTCCAGTATTGGGTATTGCTTGAGACTATGGTGAATGAATACATACATATATGGGCTCTATTATCAGGATCAAATGGGCATTGTCGCAAGTTTCTTTGGGGGCGGTCCTAGTGCAAAAGGCTATAATGACTGCGTGAAAAGTGAACATTGCACTCAGCGCAAAGTGAAAA
Source organism: Sardina pilchardus (assembly GCF_963854185.1). Classification (NCBI taxonomy): domain Eukaryota; kingdom Metazoa; phylum Chordata; class Actinopteri; order Clupeiformes; family Clupeidae; genus Sardina; species Sardina pilchardus. The sequence goes on along the minus strand of NC_084994.1, from coordinate 14,497,183 downwards.
GGGGTTGTCTTAATTGAGTTAATTAGTCGTGGGTGTCTTTTGGGCGTACCATGCAATAAACCAACTAGATGTACCGCAAAGCGATACACAATATGACCGCCGCTCAGTCCTGCACATTCTCTCCGCAAATATCAATCACGCTTGTGTTTCCATCGCCTACTCCATCCCTACTGCAACTTTTATGTATGTAAATGAGTGTGTGCATGTGTGCGCTTGCTTTTGTGTATGAGTGCTTCTCTGTCTAGTGTGAGTGTGTGTCTGCTTGTGTGTGTGTTTAATGTGTCTCTGAGTATATGTTCACTGTGTTCTCTGCCGTCACTGTCACTCCAATATCAGATAACACACACACACACACACACACACACACACACACACACACACACACACACACACTCACATGCGCGCGTGTGCACACACACACACACAAACACTATACACAGGCACACACTCACACACGCACACAAACACACACTCGCACACACACACACACAAACACACACACACACACACACACACACACACACACACACACACACACACACACACACACACACACACACACACACACACACACACACACACAAACACACACACACACAGGCACACCCAGAGAGAGAGAGAGAAAGAGATAACACACACAGAATACACACAGATAACACAGACACAGAGAGAGAGAGAGAGAGAGAGAGAGAGAGAGAGAGAGAGAGAGAGAGAGGGAAAGAAAGAGAACACACACAGAACATGCACATACACACATATACACACATGCAAACACACAGATGGGCACACAGAAACGCACCCACACACACACAGGCTATAGTACATCACACACACACTCACTTCTCAGCTCCGGTGGTCTCACAAAATGTACTCAAAGATGTGTCTGTGCATGTGTGTGTGTGTGTGTGTGTGTGTGTGTGTGTGTAGGTGTGTGTGTAGGTGTGTGTGTGTGTGTGTGTGTGTAAGGGTGTATGTGTGCATGCATGTGGGCGTGTTTGTGCATGTGTTTGTGTAATGTTTTATGTACATGTGTGTATGTAGTGGTGCGTGTGTGTGTAGGTATGCGTGGGTGTGTGTGTGTGTATTTATGTGTGTGTGTGTGTGTGTGTGTGTGTGTGTGTGTGTGTGTTCCTGCATGTTTGTTGCACCCAGAGCAACCATTCTCTTTTAAAACATATTTGGAAACTAGTTGATTAAAGGTTTCTAATGGTGTCACTTATATGTTTCTAGGACAAAAACTAGCAGAGATTGAGATGTTTGGAACAGTTTTTGGAATACCCAGGGGGGGATTTAGACTCCAGAGGGTTAATACCACCATCTACTGGCCGATGGGTATACAGTCCTGAATGTACACATAAATCCATTTATTTTATAGCCCCCCATGGATGAAATTCCACAAAACTTGGCATACTCCCAGAGGGTGTCAGGTTAATCATACACATGAAATTTGGTGCAGTTCATAACATCTCATCTGAAGATAGGGGCAATTAAAGCAATATTACATTGCATTTTAAATTTTTACGATGGGGGGGCAAATCACAAATGACTGGTTATAAGCTAAGTTGATGCAAGCTCTAGAGAACAACATACCATAAACATTTTGTCATCCTCGGTGCCACGGTTCAGGTAGTTATGTAGGAAAAACTGTCATTTTTGGGCTTCGGGCGGGGGCAGCGCGGGGGTGGAGTGACCCCCGGGGACGAAACGAAAATTTTCCATAGAAGTCTACTGGGGCTACATGCCCACCAAGTTTCATGCGCTCCGGTGTTACGGTGTCCCGGGAATCGTTGAAAAAAAATGACGGGAAAAAAGAATAAAAAAAAAAAAAAAAAAAAATTTGACAACAACTATATGACCGCTTCGCTAGCTACGCTAGCGGCGGTCATAATTAGATTTCACACTCTCATTCCCTTTAAAAGCCTGGCGCATTGTTCAATGGTCTATTAGTATTAGCCGTGTTCAAGTTCAACTCCAAATGACCTTTTGCAGCAACGAGAGCTGCCGGTGGCAGCAGGGGCGGGGATGCAAACGCTGCAATGAAGTTGTACACTCTCTACTTCCCGTAGTGTAGACTTGGCTAGACTTGACCATGTGACGAATCACGAGGCACGGACCCGCACGGACTCTTGTGGATATGGGGTGGCATCTAAACACCTGCACACACGTCTGGGATGTAAAAGCCAATTAGGGCAAAGACCTGACGTCATGAAGGCAGGGTCTAGGCTCCGCTGCTCTCCGCAGTACCTCCAGACCGGCTGCTCTTTTGCGGAGCAGCCGCCTGGCCACGCCTTGCTCCCGCGATAAGTTGAGGCCATGTGATACCGACTGCCGAGTCGAAAACACGCCCATCTAGACCATCGTGGACAGATTTTTAACCACGTGCATCTTGTGCTGCGCAGTTTTTGTGCTGCGCAGCCAACTTGAACGCGCCTATTATCATGGCGGAGTTACCTGGGCGTCTACTCCAGAAGAGACCGACTTGCTCGTGCGTGAGGCATGGGCGGCGCGTAATTGAGGCTTGGGAAGGCTAAGCCTTCCCAACTTTTATGCTGGGAAATTGTGAAAATAATGTACATGATGTGTGAATATTATTTTCTAACACGGATAGTTCCGGTCCTTGATGATGATTGGCTGAATCGCGTTCGATGCTGTTATAAAATCCAACACAAACATACACCTTGACCGCATTTCGTTAATGCACTACCACAACTTGCACAAAAGTTAAAGTGGCTGCATCTCGATGTTGCATGGCAACCATTCATTTGGAGGAAATATTTATTGGCGGAAGAGTGATTATCTATGAATACATTGACGTATAGTTACCGTTTTAGAAAAGCAATAAGCCACTCGAGTCCGTAGTTTAGGCTACACTGATTTTAGAACGGCTAAGGGGGGTTTTAGGCACTTGCCTACGGTCTCTCGGGGCTTATGACTTAAATAGATTATTTCAGAATGAACGCAGCAGCCGCAGCAGTAGCCAGAAGCCAGTTCTCACTATTGATCATTATCATTATTACATTTCCCTTGTGTGTGTGTGTGTGTGTGTATTCACACCAAATTGGCATGCCATACCGTACCCACCCAATATGCACAGCATCCCATTAGCTGCCTGCCATCAGGCTATTTACAATCTTCTATTTCAAGAAAAAGTCAGTCAACACGTTATCAAAATTAACTTAATGCGATATAGAGCTATATCCACGCGCACACATTTCGTTTGAACAGGAGAGATTACGCACGCAGGCGCGCAACTAGGCTACTTGTTGTTTTCTCTTACTCCGCTATCAGCACACAATGTGAAGCTAATTCACTAACTCAATAGCCTACTCATCATGGATATCGCAAGTTCTTTTAAACAAACATGGAGGATGGAGGCAGCTAGAGGAGTTATTCCAGATGAGCAATAACAAGGTAGACAGTTGTCAGAACGCTACAGCTGTTTAATGCCAGACGTTAAAGGTATGCTAGAACAAAACTAACGGAAGGTAACTTAGCCATAGGGCTGTGTAATGTTGTCTAAATGAGCAGGTCACTGTTAGACGTTATTGTTGTATTATTGCATGTGGATGTTGTTATGCTATGTGTGCTACTTTTTGCTGACCAATACACGAACCTAAAACCGAGAAACGGACAAATATTATTTAATTATATTCGGGCTGCGCGCTCCTGCTGATGAAAGAAGTAGGGTGTGTGCGCGCACTGTGCACTCTTCCATATCCCCAAGCCTCATGCGCTCATAAAATAGCCTTTCAGCTATGCGTGAGTGATTTCCGACTAGGTTTTTCCTGGTCAGTGGCGCACTTACTTTCTGCATCCATATATTAGCGACTGGCGAGCTTTGCGCCGGACCACACCTCTTCTCTTCACTGACATGCCTGTTAGGGCGCAATATCATCTCCCATTTAGAGAACGTACATTTGCGCTGGAAAAATGAAGGATGCGCTCGCAGAGAATAGTAATTATAGGTTGCGCAAGACGCGAAAGCTCATTGCGCGGTCGGCATGATAGGGCCCAATATATATCCTGCTTTCTGTGTGCCATAGAAATGGCTGGAAGGCCTTGAGGAGAAAGAATTCAACTTCTGGGGAAAACTGGAGGCCAACATCACTGAGGAACTGAAGAAGGAGAGAGCGGAAATAGAGGTTTGTTGATAACCTGCTGAAACTTCAAATCATAATTATGCCGTCAACAATGATCTGCAGGCCTCACATTTGGGATAGTCATTAGTGAGTTACAGCACATTTATTCAGACTATGTAATCAGACATGGACCACGGAAATGGTGGCATATGTAATCGCCCGAAAAGTGGGAAGGTTAACATGCATTCTGCTGGAGTTTTATTCTAATTGGACAGAGAGCAGAGTCAGAGGACAAAGATGAGCAGATGAAGGATTTCATCAAGCAGAGAGAACTGTTTGCATCCCTGTTTGATGAGCAACGACATGATGACCTGAAGAGTAAAGGTAAAAATGGTCATTGCACGGGCACAGACACAGTCACCATGACAACAACCAGACACCAAATTTAGCTACTCACTCTGTAAGAATTGAACACCCCTCAATGTCTTGTTGACAGTACTTCAATCCAATCCAGTGTTATCTCCATTTTTTTTTTTTTTTTAAATGTTCTTAACAGTAACATCAGGAGGTGGGAAATTCCAGTTTCAGAAAGTAAAAGTCCAATCATGCATTGGTTCTACCTGTGCACTTACAGTAACACAGGTGATCTCATCAATTAGCTACTCTACCTGGCTGAAGAGTTGTAGCCTATTACAGTAATAAGAATCATCTGGTTTAAGTTAGTGGTTGGTATAGATATGTGGTAGGACCTTCTGGAGTTTCCCACCTCTGGTCACATCCTTAGAAAACATCCTAACAAGCTGATGAAAATGTCAAGAACACACGCAGGCCTACTTGCTCAATACTGTCTTTGCTGTCCGTAGGTGAGCGGCGGCTCTCCTATAAAGCTTTGCAGGGCGCTCTCATGATCTACTTCTACAGGTGAGATGTTCTCTCACTCGATGTCCACCTGTCCGTTCACATTTCCCAGTTTTGATCATGTGTCCTCATACTCCTTATCTTCTCACGTTTAATATGTCAACTCACTTCACCTGTTCAATGTCCACCTGCTCGACACTCACCTGTGGTCTGTTGTGACAGAGAGGAGCCTCGCTTCCAGGTGCCGTTCCAGCTGCTGACCTCTCTGATGGACATTGACGCCCTGATGTCCAAATGGAGATGTAGGTGTCTCAGATGAGTCAGTGTGTGTTGGATTAATCCTGATGGCAGAAGCTAGAGTTTTCTATCTCAGTGAAGGAATGAATGAACAAATTAATTTGATCTCCTAAGATCGTTTTAGCATCTGTGTTGTTTATGTGTTTAAGACTAGCTGAAAGACTAGCAAGCCAAACACTGGATCTCAGCCTAAACAACCCACTAACTCAAACAGTTCAGTATCAAACCAGACAGTACTGCAGCAAGTTGTGATCATAGTGACAGAACCAATCTATACATAATTAATAAGGGACAGATACAGAAATTAGGAAGTTAACTACTGGGTTTAGCCACAGACAGTAAAAGATAGGGATAGCATAATAGCCTAATTACGTTATGGTTACGGTATTTAGCAGACGCCCATACAAATAACAACGATACAGTGGGCTATAAGCTAATTAAGAGTAACAATTAGTGATGCACGATATATCGGCCGCCGATATAATATCGGCCGATATGGTCATTTTTTTACACATCGGTATCGGTCCGATGTCAAAATAGGGCCGATGTGAACAGGCCGATATTATTCCTCTGTGTAGGCTTTAGTAACAATTTCAAAGTTGATGATACTACATTAATGACAATAGAATAATCCGACTTCAGCATTTGTGTTCATGTGAAATATAGGTTTTAGTAGGCTATCAAATGGAATAAGACATTGCAAGATTGCAATTTCAATGTGCTAACGTTAAAATAATAGATACAATACCAGCTACCATCTACTAGCAGCTAACACAACACAAACGCATTGCATAAGATATTATATCATGCGTGATGTTTACAAAACGTGTGAACCTCATGAACTTGACTGATTGATATAGTCAATCAAGTTTTGTAAGTGTTGTCCAAACGTGTCTCTTGTTGTTGTTAGCCCCAGATGCTACTAAGTCGAGAAGGCTCGCTTACCTGACACTAAAGTGTTCATTGCAGGGTGTGAATCGTGGTTATCCAAACATCTCTTCGAATGGCAGCTATTTCTTTCTTCTTTCTTTTGGTATAACGTTAGCATAACATACCAGTTCAGGGTTCCTCAACTGCACAACACATAGCTAACATGACTGTGTGACCTTAATCTGTTGAACTTGTTACCAGCTAATCATTTCCCTTGAGCCGCTGGCTCCGTGGTCACTCCGTGGCTCCGTGGTCACACTTTTTCTTCGGTTTTCTCAGTTTAAATACAACGCGAAATGAATTTCCAAATCTCCACTTTTGCCCGAGTTTTGTTTAGAAAGAATCGTATTCAGAGGCGAAATCGCCGTTTGCGTGTAAAACGAAGGGAACAAACTAAGGGAAAAGTTTCTATTATTTAAGATATCCATGTATGAGTGAATGGCGCCGCCTAGTGAGCGACTCGAATCGGTCGGCAAGATGGCGGCGCAAAGTTACTGTGACGTCAGGTGGCACAAACGAATAGGTTCACCAGATTGTGTCTTGTCTCTTTTTTGGTTTGTGAAAAAAGGACAAAAGAGAAAACACTGCCTCAAAAGGCTATTTTATATTGATTTGTGAACGACAGAGAGAAACACGATGCAAATTCGCTGTAAACACAACGTTTGAGGTGCTAGAAGAACAAAAAAATGTCCTGAAAAAAGAGGACATCTGGTCACCCTACAATGGTTATGTTTCCACTCAGTTCATCATGTCCATATAACACTATGCATTAGTGTTGTGACTATGAAAGTGACTATGAATACCTCCATCTTCCAGACCATCATGTGTGCATGGTGCACAGGATGATTGGCAGTAAGATGGGAACAGGTGGAACCCAAGGGTACCGTTATTTGCGTTCCACTGTGAGGTAAGCCAGGCCGGGATAAAATGACCGTCTCACACCACACTACATCACATTGATCACGGCCATGTCTCAGGCACAATTCCCCCAGAAAATAAAACAAACAATAGATCCGTTAGTCCATTTGACTAATGATATTGCAACACATCTTGTAAAATATCATGGGTAGCAGAATATGTTTTCATTGTATATTAGTATTTTCTGACATACATTTATGCTTTGTGTGTGTAATTGTGATTGAACCAGAGGGAAATTTCCTCTCTGATTTTAACAAAATGAATCATTAATACGATTAACCCCAAGCCCTTGCAGACAGGTAATTTGGATTCCTGTCTTACGTAAAGAGCTTTGTTGTCTCCAGTAACTGTTATAGAGTGTTTGCTTAAAGATCTTTGTTGTTGTGTTGTTCTCCCCAGTGACCGTTACAGGGTGTTTGTGGACCTGTGTAACCTAGCAACCTTCCTGGTGCCGCGCCACTGGGTGCCCAAGCTCACTTCCTGTGACAGCTCCAACTGCAGCAATAGTACACTGTAAAACCTACCGTAAATTAGCCAAAGCTTGTACATTGATTTTGCTACACAATAGAAAATGCCTCAGTACAATGTACTCAAATGTGTGCGTTGCTTCTGGGGCTTATGGGTAAATGCTACTTTGTTGTTCTAATCTCTGTTTGTTTTCTTATCTGAGTCATTCCATGTCAAATCAGATAAGGTTGTTGCTGCACTGTCTCAGATTTTGTTCAAACTTTGTCTATATCATCAATGGGTCATAATATCAAGGCCTGTGAAATACTTCTGTGCAAATCTTCTGTCCTCATATATTTTTCAGACCTTGAAATTCTTTCATTTTTACAGCTTGAAAAACACATGCCATGTTTGGGCATTAATATCTTGACATATTATAATATCTTACATTATATGTTCCATAGCCTCCCCAATTTTCTATGGTGGCAGCCTAACTCATAATAAGCATGTCTAAACAATGTGAAGTCTAAAAGACTAAATGTCTCTTGACTTTCGAAAAGCCCCTAAAGTTAATTTTGAAAAAAAATGCGCACTAAGTGTGAAAAAAAGCAGTAACTTCTTTTCAGACCAATTATTTATTTTATTTGTATTTTATGTTATTGTACAGTACATGGTTTTTACCAATCATTTGTTATGTTAGAGCGCCATCTACTTTTGAGTGTAATAACAAACTTCCTGCTTAGCGTTCATAGATACGGAAGTATAGGAAATAAGCTAAGCCAAAAGATTTCTTTGTTCTTCGAAATGACGGCGAATTGCTATATGTGTGTAGCTAGCAAAATGTGGGTTAACATACAGCCTATAAGACAAGACAAATAAAAATAGTTTAATTTTGTATTCACTGTTTCGCAGCATAAACAAAGGAAAGGAGAAAATAGTGAAGATTTCCTGCATCAACATTCTTTGTTCATCCTAGCCTAGTGTTTGTTTAGTTAGCACCTGGAGTTCAGTCCAAAAATATCAATCTTAGTCTCATCTGACCCTAAAACCTTTTTCCACATGGTAGCAGAATATTCCATATTTGTTTTTGCACTGAACTCCAAGTGCTGTGTTTGGCGAAAACCCAACACAGTCCAAGAACCACCCAAAACGCACCATACCTACTGTGAAGCATGTAGGGGAAACATTATGTTGTGGGGATGTTTCTCTTCAGTGGGACAATTGGTCAGGAAAGAAGGGAAAATGGATGCTGCCAAGTACATTCAAATTATTGAAGAAAACCTCCGTCCCTCTGCTAGATAGCTGAAGATGGGCAGGTCATTCACCGTCCAACACGCCAATGATCCTAAACATACTGCCAAAAGAACAAAGCAGTGGCTTAAGGATAGGAAAGTGAATGTCCTTGAGTAGCCAAGTCAGAGCCCTGACTTAAACCCTACAGAAAATCTGTGGATTGACTTGAAGAGAGCAGTCCATCGCCGTTCCCCACATAATTTGACTGAATTTGAACAATTCTGAAAGGAGGATTGGGCTAATATTCTCCAATCTAGGTGTGCAAAGCTAATAGAGACATCCAAACAGATTGATGGCTGTAATGAAAGCAAAAGGAAGCTCTACAAAGTATTTAATCAGGGGTATGATGACTTTTCCAACCCGGTTATTCTAGTATTTCATTTTTTTAAGAAATGTTGTCTTTTTTCATCATCTTGATGTTGTACAGCTAAATGTGTAAATAAAACTGGAAAAAGATATAATATTTTAAACGGGTTTTGATTTCAGGCTGTAAGACAAAAAAAGTCACTATTTCAAAGGGGTATGATGACTTATGACGTTATATATTGCTTGGGAACTTGGGAAGCAAAAACTGCAGTTTATTTCCTGGTCTTGGAACAGATAGCATTCACACTGCACCAGAGTACTAACAAACCATATACCAGACCACCATTTCCTAGCGGACTCTGGTCTGCACCTACCCTGGAAATCCAGAGTTCTCGTGAGAGCACAATTTGAATTGTGTCCGCAAGATACTCTGGCCAAGAGCAATGATGCATGTTACCTTTACTCCAACCATCTGTGGTAACCAATCAAATCGGTGTATCTGATAAAGGCGGGCCAGGGGCGAGCTAAACTAATGACGACAGCGCTACAACTTTAATTTTTGGTCGTAGTGTTATCCAATTGCGTCAAAGTCTAGAATCAGTCAGAGTAAACATTGGTCGTAGTGTTATCCAATTGCGTGCAGTGAGATTTTCAAATGCATGCTTGGTGTCGCCCCTCGGGCCATTTTCATTATTCGTGGCCAGACCCTTAATCTGAAAGATTCCCGGGTCTGGTTTAATACCAGGCTCGTGCACACCCAGGTTTTGTAGACTGTTCACATTAGCAAATCGGTCCAAACGAACTTGGGTCGAGACCAAACAGTCTAGTCAGCGCTTAATGTCTTTGTAGAAAATACTGTTTTTGAACAATTGGACCTGGACATGTGCACTACAGCTTCATGAGAAGCAGTCATCTGATGTCTTGTGCCATCTTACAGAGTGGATTGTTGACATTTGGAGTCCCTGAGGATGAACAGTCCAAATCTCTTACTGCACCTATACACTATGGTGCTGATCTATTTAAAGGAATTACTGTAAGATCAGGGGGCAGTTGTGCCTGAAGAAGAATTTGTTGATTGACTCTAGATCAGCCTTGTGTCCTTCATACTTATAGCCTTTTTTCAGCCTTGTGTGTCCTTCATACTTAAAGCCTTTTTTCAGCCTTGTGTGTCCTTCATACTTATAGCCTTTTTTCAGCCTTGTGTGTCCTTCATACTTATAGCCTTTTTTCAGCCTTGTGTGTCCTTCATACTTATAGCCTTTTTTCAGCCTTGTGTGTCCTTCATACTTGTAGCCTTTTTTCAGGCTGTGGTCGGTGGTGCCTTCGTGGGTTGTGGGATTTGGTGTTACTGAGTGTGTAAAAGTAATAAAAAATAACCCCCTAAAGAATGCTGTGTGTCTGTGTCTGTGAACACCCTAAAAAATGTCTGCACACTGAGAGGCCTCAGAACACATACAGTAGCTTCTGTTCCAAACACCTACACCATGTTACTGTTTTAGTCCCAAACACACAGAGCACCTTCACCGTGTCACTGTTTCTTTAAGGAATTTGACTCAAGGCGGAATGATGGACTTTTTTTTTGGTGATAACTGCATTCTCTGCTGTAAAATATTTTATAACAGCTTGATCCAGGAGCACAAAGTTCACTCTGAAACAGGTATCAGACAGTATTGGTGGAATCGGTGGTTAAAACTGTCTTAAGGTAAGTGCATTTACTTGTTTTGTTGCTAAACTAAAATCAATCTGAGTAAAGTGAAAAACCTTGGACATTTGAAATGACCAAATGAAAAAGATCAAATACAAAAAAAATGGTTCTATTGTTGTTAAAGAAATGCTTTACGCGGAAGCATCTACTGCTTGGCATCTAGATGTCTGTACATGGCAGAGTACAATGGCGTCTTGTGGTCTTTGGATGAGCTACATTATGAGCATTACAAACTCTTCAGTAAAGATCCTTTATTTATTTACCTCTGGTAGAAAGGGACAATAATCAGTATTTCAGATCATTTTGACCTAGAGGGTTAAATGCTGAATGTCGTCTTTTTTGCTGATTCACTGTGCCCCATGTCATGTGACCCCAGACTGGAACACATTTATTGTTGTGTCTGTCATGGTGCGCAGATCTTCATTGGTTGTTCATATCATGTAATGCATTAAAGAAGTAGAAAAGAGGTTTGAGGTTTGTCCTGTCCTGGCAGTCACCCTTATACCGTTCGGAGCATTTCCACCAGACAAAAGTTCGGAAACGTGGCACCTTGGTGTGGAAGTTGACCCAGAAAATAGTTGATTTTTCCTGTGAACAGGAGTGAGTGTGTCATTCTGCCATTCAGAGGGGAGAAGGCTAAAAGCATGAGTTTTCCATCCATATCAACTGTTGCCATAAGTATGTGGGACAACTGATCATATCATTCTCCCGTTCATCTCATTATTAAGTTTGTTTTTTGCATGCAACACCCATTGTTGATGATGCATCTTTGGTTTGGTTCAGAACTGGTGAAAATGCGGACTGGTTCACTAGATAGCACCACGGTTCAAAGGATTCCGAACGGCACCGGGTTCGCTGCCGATGGAAAACCGCCTTTCTAGTACTGATCCTGATTGTGCTTAACAGCACTAACCCATTCACTCGCTAATGCACCACTAGAATAGAATAGAATATATACTTTTTTGATCCCATGAGGGAAATTCAGTTATCTGCATTTAACCCAATTTAACAGAATTAGTGAACACACAGCACACAGTGAACACACAGTGAGGTCAATCACACAACCCAGAGCAGTGAGCTGCCTGCACAAGCAGCGGCACGCAGGGAGCAGTGAGGGGTTAGGTGCCTTGCTCAAGGGCACTTCAGCCATGGTGGACTGGTCGGGGATCGAACCGGCAACCCGGTACACCACGGCTGCCCCACTACTGCATGCCACTGACTGTGGACGTTTATCCATCACCAGAGGAGAGAAGCTGACATTATTGATTTATCAATGTGTAGTATTTTATTAAGAAGACATTTATAAAAACAGATGGAATGATTTCATTATTTTGTGCTTGAATGCCCCACCTCAAAGTGCTGCTGATTTCCAGTAAGTTCAATAGAAACCCTTTTACAGCTGTTGGACAAGAGCCATCTTTTTCACAGCGGCACCAACGAGCAAAACTATATAACTACTGTAACCTTATGCTTGAACAGAAATGTGGGTGCTCATTGAGCTCAATGCAATCCAAACAGGCTAATAGGCTAACTGGAAAAGACACCATGCCAATCTCTAGCTATGGTGAAGGGTATGTGATGATGTGGGGCTATTTTAATTCCAAAGGCCAAGGGAACTTTATCACGATGCATCATATCCTGGATCCATGATATAGCCGGCCTTTAAAAATAAAAACATATTAAAAATCCTCCTGCTCCTATGGGAATGTAACATAGGGGTCAAATACTTATGCCCCTGTATTTAAGGAAGAACATTTATTTATTAATGATACATTATTCAATCACAAAGAAAATTGGTGTCCTTAGCAGTTTTATTTTTACTCATTTTTTGAATTAAGGTTTTAAGATAAATTGTCAAACTAGAAAATGTAATTCCATGGAAGGAATTCCCATTGCATGTAAATGCAAAAAGGTTACTGACATCATTGTATTAGGCTTAGGCCTATAGTTAAAAAGACAACTAGGCTACACAGACGAATAGATAAATAACAATAACCCAATTACAATTCCACTGAAATTACTTGGAAAGTCACATTTAAAAAGTGATTTATGAAAATGCATCAAAATTGTGGATATAGGCTATTTTGGAAAATAACTCTTCATTTATTAGAATTTGAAAAGACTGAAATGAAGTTGCCAACTTCAAACGAGTTGCAAGAGCTGACACTTTAGTAGTGAAACGACTGGTAGGATAGCTTAGCCTTCATATCTACACTAATGCAGGTTAAAAGTAGGCATGGAATACTCAAACAACGCCAATCAACGATGATGCAGCAACAGGTAGGATATCTAGCAAATGTAACGTTAGCTTATCGTAGGATATTTTATGTAGGCTACACATTTTACAGTATGAGCTAGTATGTTCTTCGAAGTGTGTTCAGGTGCGTGATTGTCCTAATAGGAATGTACAATAAGCTTAGGTTTTTAATTTGTGAATGATACCGAAAGCTTTAAATGATTGCCTGGCTGGCAAGTCGACTAGCTTGCTAAACCCTGTTCGCCTTGCAGCCTACCCCGACGTTAAACGTTAGCCTGGAGCAAGTTTGCTTGTCGTTAGCTAAATACATGTTTACATTGACGTTAGGTTAGATTGTCTTTAGGTTAGATTGTCTTTAGCTGTTGATAACGTTACCGAGAGCAAACCGGTTAGGCTACTGTAACGATATAAACAAATCAAGTAAGGAGTAGCCTAACAGGAGACAAGACAACAACGTCCTGGATTACAGTGGCATGGTAGCTGCTAGAATGTTTTCACAGATGTAGACGTAACGTAACATTCACGTTAGCCTGGTTTAGCGCAGCGGTGATGGCATGGCTTTGGATCAGACTCAGAGATCCTTGATTACTGACAGCTGAGCACTGACGTAACAATTAATCTTTGCCGCCAAAGGGTCTCAATGTAAACTCTATGGGAATTTTAAACTCTTTTATCGTAAATATCTCAAAAAGTATAAAGTTCACAAATGTGACAAATAATAGAACAAATCTCCGTTTCGAGACCTTTGTAGTAGTGCTTGAATGACGTCAAACGGTTCAGTGGTTTTAGAGCCTTTGATCGCTGATTTTGGTCGGAAGAATAATAATAAGAAGAACAGTGATAACAGTACATTGCATTTACATGCAATGTAAAAATGATTTTATATTCCTCTTTTTAGTCAACTTTATGGGTTCAAATACTTATTCTCCCCACTGTATGTCTCCTGTGCTGCCCCGCCGTGTCTTGTCTCTATTCTAGGCCTGGTCCTGCGCGAGGCGTGTCCCTGCCTGAGGCCATAAAGAGGGCCTGGTTATGGCGTGGCAGGCGGGAGAGAGGGACTTTGTTTTGTATTCAATTTGTTACTTTGTTAAGTTGAATCTCGGTTATGTAATCCTTTGCGTTAATAAACCCTTATAGACATTTGTTTGTTGATCTCTCTCCTGCTCTTTTGCTACTATTTGAGCCAGTTAGCACAGGTGTTTCTTAGCATGTGCTGCAAGACTTGGGTTCAAAGGTCAACCAAGTCAGACAAAACCACCTCTTCAAGTGTGCATGGGTCTCTGTTTTTAGACAGCAGATTGTCTGTGTGACGTGGGGTTTACTGGGAAGCTACCTGTACCTGACAACTGACATGTGATTGGAAGTTATTATGTTCATGTTAACATACGTGAAGTTGTTTTTCATCAAGCAGTTGATGATATTTGTTGATGCTTACTGAATGTCTGTACAAGCAGAAGAGCACCAGCAAGCATAGACACACAAATGAAAAGCTCAGAGTTGATCCTGATGTGACCGGTGGAATATACTCTGCGTTGTGTATTCATAAAATAATACAATTGTGACCTGCTACACTGACTCAGAGTCGATCATTGATCCTCGAGTTTTAATGTGTAACAAACTCTGTCCGAGATGACCTTTAGTCTGTAGGTGTCCATAAAGTTACACTTACAGTGTACTGTATTTGTGTGTGTGTGTGTGTGTGTGTGTGTGTGTGTGTGTGTGTGTGTGTGTGTGGGTGGGTGGGTGTGTGACCAAACCCAAGATGACCGCCTCATATGGCAAAATGAGCACCCTTCTCAGCACTGACTTAAACTGTTTTTTATTGTGATGTAGCATTTATGGAGTACAGGAAACAAACTGAATAGTCAGCACAAGTTAGTCACTCTGTCTTACAATATCTCTGAGTATGTCCATGTAAGAACATCATCACCATGCTGGTGGCAGCAAAATGCCTATACACTATGCTAGTGTTTATTACTTTTCGGCAATTACATGTTCTTAAACAAGTTTAAGGACTAAAATTGCACCAAACTACATTTTCCTTTGCTTTATTTATCCTAACTAGGTCTAGAGGGACTCTCGCTCTGCTGCTAGGATGAGTGTCTCTCAGGAGAGAGAGGAGGCTGCAGGTCACAGTCCTAGGACCATGAAGACTGACCAAGACCTGGATGATCCTGGATCATCAACACACTATGATGGAGGGTGAGTTTTCCACTATCCTATCCTACCGATCCTCCTCCCCTCACTCTCTCTTGCACACTCTTTTTTCCCTCCTGCCTCTCTCTCTCTTTCTCTCTCTGACTCTCTATTTTCCTTGTTTCTTTTCTTTGTCCTGTATACATACACTTTAGAATCGTACTGCGTAGACAGAAATATTCGCTGTGTGTGCGTCTAGTTTAGAAGTTATACACATCTGCACTGGGGAAATCCTATACGGTGTGGAAGTCTATGTGACCGGGTCTGCACCTGCGGTTCCTCTCGTATTGAGCAGGATTACCATAGCAACAACACATCACCAGCAGGGTAAAACTGTAGGCTGACAACATGGCGGCACTAAGGCAGACGACATGGCCTCAGCAGAAAACATAAACAAGGGTTTCTACAGCAGATATGTTCTAGTCCCGAAAAAGGATGGTGATCTCAGAGATCATCCTCAATCTGAGACAGCTGAATGCCTATCTAAAGCAGATGCAAGCAGACGTATGCACGTGTCTGCCACATCTGCTGTAGTGCCTCCTGACCTGTGAGAGCTCAAAGTCTGGCTGACCAGGGATGGACACAGGCCACTCAGAATTCACTCAGTTGAATTACTTATTATGACCGCTACACATATGGATTGTCAACTACTTCCTGAATTTTTAGTCAATGATTCCCGGGACACCGTAACACTGGGGCACATGAAACTTGGTGGGCAAGTATAGGGACAAGCATAGGAAATTAGCCAAGGCTATAAAGGCTTCTGTTGGGTTGTGCACAGCCCACATGATATGTATCTGTCCCTATGAAATAAATCATTAGTAAGTAAGTAAGTAGCCCCGGTAGACTTTTACAAAAACAAATTATTTGGTCCTCGGGGGCCAAAATAACTACCTGAACCATGGCACAGAGGATGACAAAATGTTCATGGTATGTTGAACCCGCATCAACTTGGCTTGCTTTGCACCCCCCCAAGCACTCATACACAAAAGCAACAAACACATGCACACAGTCATTAACGCACATAAAAGTTGCAGTAGTGGATGGAGTAGACGATGGAAACAAAGGCATGATTTATATTTGCGGAGAGAATGTGCAGGACTGAGCGGCAGTCAAATCAAAGTATCTATTTGGTAATCATATCAGATGAGATATGTTCAGTTTTAGTATGGAGTGTAAGTTTAACTGTTTCAACCCCTTTCTCCTCCCAGTCTTTTACAGTTTTCCTCAATTGTTTACATACAATTTCTGGTACTTGAGACACAATTCCCATAATATGTAGCTCATGCACCAACCTCCTGAACTGATTCTGCTGAACTATAAGCACAATTTCTGCTTTACACTGAAATTGCAGTTCTAAAGCATGATGCAACACTACACACAATTCTCTGCATTAAACACAATTTTCATGAAGAAAATGTCTTGTTTTCACAAAGAACACACTGCCATTCAAATTCTAAAGCTAACTGCCCTACTGTACCATGCACATGCACTGACTCATCATAATTATGGGCAAACACCTGTCACACAGTTTTACAATTAGCAATCAGAGCTTATTACAGTATACAGTAGTAGTACAGGCAGAGGGAGAGCCAGAGGAGTGAGAGTAAGAGGACGGGGAGGCCAAGGACCGTAATCTCCGATGAGATCCGAGCCACTAGAACATTGCAGTGATGCGTATCAATACAGTACAGTACTGTACAGTACAGTACAATACAGCTCAATGAGCGCAGTAGTACAGTATTGCCTGTGGGCTGTTCTGTAGGACTGTAAAAATAAAGTATGTTTCAAGTATTTGGGGAAAGTATTCCTACTGTACTTTGTGTTCCTACACAGTTTACAGTATTTTACTTGTTTGGCAGCTGAAAGATTACCAACTCAAGGGCTTCTGTCTCCTGAACAGGAAACTGAAATTATGAACATTGTCCTAGACGAAAACGCCATAACATTGCGGCAAATACAAAGAAAAATAGTAGAAAACAATGAGATATTTCAAAATATTGATAGGGTAAGCATATCACTTACTGTATCAGCTTTTCTACTGTTTGTAGTACTGTTTGTAGTGTAACAGGGGAGCTACACCAGATGCGTAACTGAAGCGTTCCGTTCGCGACGCGTATGTTGCAGCCGGTCGTAGCAGTTAATTATCACTGTAGTCAATGGAAGTAGCTACACCAGACGCAACAGTGGCGCGTACATTCGAAAAAAATAGACCCATCTTCTAAAATGGATTTTACGCGTCGCGAACAGAACGCTTCAGTTATGCGTCTGGTGTAGCTCCCTTGTAACACTGAACAAAAAAAGGCCCAAGGCACTATGATGAATGGAGAAGAAGTGTTTTCAATTCATCGCAGTGTTTTACACTGACCACATCAGTGTTCAACTGGTCCTTTTAAATGTCTTGATATGATGGTTTGTGTGTGTCTTTTGAGAACAAAAAAACATTTTGAGGAGAAAGTACATTGTTTGGAAGGTAAAGTTTCATTTTGCAGGAGAATTGAGGAGTTTTGCCCATTGTGTGTGTGTTTTTGGATTTGTGTGTAGAGTTCTGAGAGTATGAGGCATGTTTTCAGAAAATGTGTGTTAGCAATCAACAAAAACTGTAAACAATAAAGCTCCATACAGTGCTGTCTTTCTCACGTGGCTTTCTTATTCTCTGAATTTGAATGTGAATCATTGCTTTCTATTATTTTTCATTAACTGTAGTGCAGAATATTAATATGCCTGAATTCATTTTTGCGTTCATCTTTGTATTACCAGACCAGCGACACACAGAGCCCCGTCTCCAGTGCCCAGCTGTGTGTCTATGAAGAGTGAAGAGTCCATGCGTCAACCTCTGACACTGGACAGTGGACCAGCAGCACAATCTAAAACTCAGTGAGTGTGTGTGTGTGTGTGTGTGTGTGTGTTTTCTGAAGCGGGTAAAAGTTAGCAGCGGGTTTGATATTCGCTGGATATTCGTTTTTGAAAGACATTTTCTCATTCTGATTGCTGACATTTTCTCATTCTGATTGCTGTAGTAGTTGCCAATGGTAGTCTGCTACTTACTACAGGTAAAGTTTTGCTGATATCTGACATTATGGTGAAACAGTACACATTTAAAGTTTTATAATAGGCACCAAAAATTAGCAAAAATATATTTTCTCATTCTGATTGCTGTAGTAGTTGCCAATGGTAGTCTGCTACTTACTACAGGTGAGGTTTTGCTGATATCTGACATTATGGTGACACAGTACGCATTTAAATGTTTAAAATAAGCACCAAAAATCAATACATATATATTTTCTCATTCTGATTGCTGTAGTCGTTGCCAATGGTAGTCTGCTACTTACTACAGGTGAGGTTTTACTGATACCTGCCATTGTGGTGACACAGTACGCATTTAAATGTTTTAAATATGCACCAAAAATCAATAAATATATATTTTCTCATTCTGATTGATGTAGTAGTTGCCATTGGTAGTCTGCTACTTACTACAGGTGAGGCTTTGCTGATACCTGCCATTATGGTGAAACAGTACACATTTAAAGTTTTATAATAGGCACCAAAAATTTGCAAAAATATATTTTCTCATTCTGATTGCTGTAGTAGTTGCCAGTGGTAGTCTGCTACTTACTACAGGTCAAGTTTTGCTGGTATCTGACATTATGGTGAAACAGTACACATTTAAAGTTTTATAATAGGCACCAAAAATTTGCAAAAATATATTTTCTCATTCTGATTGCTGTAGTAGTTGCCATTGGTAGTCTGCTACTTACTACAGGTCAAGTTTTGATGATATCTGACATTATGGTGAAACAGTATGCATTTAAATGATTAAAATATTCATCATAAATCAACAAAAAGCTATTTTCCCATTCTGATTGCTGTAGTAGTTGCCATTGGTAGTCTGCTACTTACTACAGGTCAAGTTTTGCTGATATCTGACATTATGCTGAAACAGTACGCATTTAAATGTTTAAAATATGCACCAAAAATCAATAAATATATATTTTCTCATTCTGATTGCTGTAGTAGTTGCCATTGGTAGTCTGCTACTTACTACAGGTCAAGTTTTGCTGATATCTGACATCATGGTGAAACAGTACGCATTTAAATGTTTAAAATATGCACCAAAAATCAATAAATATATATTGTCTCTTTCTGATTGCTGTAGTAGTTGCCAGTGGTAGGCTGCTATTTAACAAAATTGCATATTCATCGTCTGTTTGCTGTAGTTGGCCTGTGGCCAATGGTAGGCTTCTACTTAGGGAGACTTTCAATGAAACAGGGTAAGAACAATTCTGAAAAACACACTAATGGCATTGTCAACAAGTCATTTTTTATTACAGAATATTAAAGAAGGATGATATCTATAATAACAAGAGACACTTAAATAAAGATATAAATAAAGTAATAAATATTAAATAGTGACACTTAAATGAAAAATATGAATACCATCATAATAAATAAGATGCAGAATTCACAATTCATGCATAGAGACGGATAGCAGTCTACCATTGGCACCTACTACAGCAATTCAAATGAGAAAATATATATTCATTGATTTTTGGTGTATATCTTAAACATTTGGTAACACTTTATTTTAATGTTACAGTGTACCTACCTAATTAGGTACAGTGGTACAACCTGTGTAATATGTCAGGTACTATCATTCTATCATTAAGTATTTGTGGGTTCCTACATATAGTTGTTACATTGTAATACTGAGTGCTTTTACAAAACTTTACCAATTTGTCTACATTTTTCATCAGAGGCAAAGGGCTGACCTGAGACCTGCTGGATGGGGTAAATCTGGTGATGATAGATTTGATATACAAACCATTTTTAGCTCCAGTCAAGGCCTCATTGTCTTCAGTGTACATGTAACAACTGTGCTGCTACAACCTTGTTACGGGTTTATGCCACTGTATCAAAGAGCAATAAGAGTGTACCAACACAGTTGATACATGTGCTACGTAGGGTAATTGCAGACATGTTCCAAGACATCAAAGACACAACATACATGTCATTATGTGCGTGAACGTTATTAACTGGTACACTTAACAGGTTTATACCATCAAAGAGTTACAAAAGTGTAGCAGTGCAACTGTTACATGCAACTGTGTTGGTACACACGTATTACTCTTTGATAGTAGTAGTAAGTAGCAGACTACAGCAATCAGAATGAGAAAATAGCTTTCTGTTGATTTTTGGTGCATATTTGAAACATTTAAATGCGTACTGTGTCACCACAATGGCAGGTATCAGCAAAACCTCACCTGTAGTAAGTAGCAGACTACCATTGGCAACTACTACAGCAATCAGAATGAGAAAATATATTTTTTTCAAATTTTTGGTGCCTATTTTAAAACTTTAAATGTGTACTGTTTCACCATAATTTCAGCTATCAGCAAAACTTTACCTGTAGTAAGTAGCAGACTACCATTGGCAACTACTACAGCAATCAGAATGAGAAAATATATATGTATTGATTTTTGGTGCATATTTTAAACATTTAAATGCGTACTGTTTCACCATAATCTCAGATATCAGCAAAACTTGACCTGTAGTAAGTAGCAGACTACCACTGGCAACTACTACAGCAATCAGAATGGGAAAATAGCTTGTTGATTTATGATGAATATTTTAATCATTTAAATGCATACTGTTTCACCATAATGTCAGATATCATCAAAACTTGACCTGTAGTAAGTAGCAGACTACCAATGGCAACTACTACAGCAATCAGAATGAGAAATTATATTTTTGCAAATATTTGGTGCCTATTATAAAACTTTAAATGTGTACTGTTTCACCATAATGGCAGGTATCAGCAAAGCCTCACCTGTAGTAAGTAGCAGACTACCAATGGCAACTACTACAGCAATCAGAATGAGAAAATATATATTTATTGATTTTTGGTGCATATTTTAAACATTTAAATGCTACTGTGTCACCACAATGGCAGGTATCAGCAAAGCCTCACCTGTAGTAAGTAGCAGACTACCATTGGCAACTACTACAGCAGTAAGAATAAGAAAAATATATATTCATTGATTTTTGGTGCATTTTTTATATTTCTTGATTTTTGGTGCATATTTTAAACATTTAAATGTGTACTGTGTCACCACAATGGCAGGTATCAGTAAAACCTCACCTGTAGTAAGTAGCAGACTACCATTGGCAACGACTACAGCAATCAGAATGAGAAAATATATATGTATTGATTTTTGGTGCTTATTTTAAACATTTAAATGCGTACTGTGTCACCATAATGTCAGATATCAGCAAAACCTCACCTGAAGTAAGTAGCAGACTACCATTGGCAACTACTACAGCAATCAGAATGAGAAAATATATTTTTGCTAATTTTTGGTGCCTATTATAAAACTTTAAATGTGTACTGTTTCACCATAATGTCAGATATCAGCAAAACCTCACCTGTAGTAAGTAGCAGACTACCATTGGCAACTACTACAGCAATCAGAATGAGAAAATATATTTTTGCTAATTTTTGGTGCCTATTATAAAACTTTAAATGTGTACTGTTTCACCATAATGTCAGATATCAGCAAAACCTCACCTGTAGTAAGTAGCAGACTACCATTGGCAACTACTACAGCAATCAGAATGAGAAAATGTCAGCAATCAGAATGAGAAAATGTCTTTCAAAAACGAATATCCAGCGAATATCAAACCCGCTGCTAACTTTTACCCGCTGTTTTCTGATACTATACTTTCTCTGTCATTCTGTCTGGGAACATTTCTCTTAACAGCTCTCAGGCATTTGCCTGAAAATGCAAATCATTCTCTTACTTGTACTGTCTTTGTATTACCAGACCAGAGACACACAGACCCCCATCTCCAGTGCCCAGCTGTGTGTCTATGAAGAGTGAGGAGTCCATGCGTCAACCTCTGACACTGGACAGTGGACTGGCAGCACAATCTACACCTCAGTAAGTGTCTGTGTGGGTGTGTGTGTTTGTTTGTTTTTGTGTGGTAACTTGGTCAATGACAAAGAATGGTGTACCGAGTGGTCGTTTTTATATGAAATAAGGATAGAAATGAACAGTAGCAGTACAGAGCCTGGTAAGAGCACATTCTTCTACCGACAAACAACTTGTGCACACAGTAGTGGAGTATTTTCAACATTTGATATGTTGTCTGTGTCCTTTTTCAAGATCTGTAGATCACATTCTGTTTTATTCACATTTTACACAACATCAAGTATTTCTGATTTGGGGTTGTAACTGATCCCATGTTTACAGTATGTGCTTGTAGGGCCTACTTTAAGAGAGTGTCACTCAGACCCATTCACTGATCACTGACTCCATATTATGTGTTTGTAGCGTATTGAGGGCTGACCAGTCTATGGGTGGAGAAGGTGAACAGGAACTGAGTGACTCCATCACCTGTGGAAACATCAGCCACAACCAAACAGGTGAACATTAGATAAAATATTAGTATATTAAATTCTAACAATTAGAATAATTAGGACAATGTTAACCCTTTCATGCACGCATTATGAAAAAAAGTGTCTAGATTTTTTTAGTATTGATTTTAGTACTCTATATGAGCCCAATATTGAAAATCAGTTGGAATTTTTTAAAAATATGCTTTTATATAGAAGTTATGTTATTGTCCACGTATGTGGACAGTGCGCAACAAAGGGGTAAAAAAGGATAAAATGTAATGACAGAAAATGTGGAAACTATGGCCCTCTACTTCCTCCATACTACCCACCCAGCCCTCTACTACCCCCATACTACCCACCCACCTCTCTACTACCTCCATACTACCCGCCCAACCCCTCTACTACCCCCATTATTGCTCACCGACCCTCACCCACCCCTCTACTACCCTACTACCACCACTACCCAACCACCCCTCTACTACATCCATACTACCCACCCCTCTACTACTAATCCACCCACACCTCTAGTACTCTCATACCCACCCCTCTACTACCCACCCAACCCTCTACTACCCCCATATTACCATACCACCTTGGCATTACCACATGAAATTAGGTCATTATTTATAAATATGTTTACCAAATGTTTGTTTCTTTGTAATTTAAAGCAATTAAAATCATATTTGAAAAAAAAAAAAAAAAAAAAGTCTTAGTTACAAAATCTAATTTTTGGCCATTTAACTCCTCTGTTGCGCAACGTCCACATACACAGACTCCATACAGACTCCATTTTACATCCGATTTAATTTCTGAAAACATAGAGTTGTTCAACACACTCTCCTGTACAGCATAATATTTTTTTTTACATGATTTTGCCTTCTTGAGTACTAGCTTTTTACAGATATGCCTGGAGCATTCAGCATATGGCCATTACTGTCACTCATGTTGAATTGATGATGTCATCAAGCAGTCAATATTCCAAATATAAGATGATACATATTGTTAATATATTGCCAAGGACCTACTAAAACTGCCCTATAGTGGATTGGTGTATATCAACATGATAAATAAGTAGAAAACAGAGTTAACCCTTAGATGCATAGGCTACCAATACCTACACTCTTCCATGAGTGGGGTCAAAAATGACCCCAATTAGAATGCATGCGTTTTTTGCTGTAAACTCAAATAATGTCTTTCATCTTGGTTAAAGATGATGATTTTTATTATATATTTGTCAAAACAATTATTATTTCATGTTGGACATATGATGTATCACTTTCTATTAACATTTTATTACAAAACAGCGTTTAGAAAGGCAAAAAAGGTAAACATCCTAAAATGATCTCAACATAGGTGAATAGGGTAAAATTTTTAACTTTGAGATATCTTCATGAAACTTTACCAGTTGAATACTCACATAAATAGGAGAAAAAAACGTATTGCAAGTTTTCTGTATTTATGTTTAAATATGCTAATTAGGTCATGTCTAATTAAATATGCGCTAATTTGCATATATGTTTTGATGCAAAGAATCTGACCATTGGAAAAAGCCAGGTTGAAAATTATTTTTTTGTAGTGTTAATATATCAAATAAAAAAACATTTACAGAGGTGATTATGAATATCTTCTATTGTTATCCAGTAAATCAGCAAATACTGCCAATTGGCTTAAAAAATGGATTTTCGCCCTATTTTTAGGCATAAAAAGTCATGCAAATCAGGCCAAGAACGCTATATCAACAAATCCCTCTGTAAATATCGCTTGGTGAATTCTGCTACACAATGATAGGAAGAGTGGACATTGAAGGATCAAAAAGCGACGTCGCTATGAACGCTTGGCCGCCTCATTATATGATGATACTTAGATTTATGTTGTTGTGTACAAATAGCCTTCAGGATGGTGAGACTGCTGACATGAGATGTGATAATCAACAGTAAATGTATACCTTACTGCCACACTTGATAAAAATCAAAAGATCCTAGGGTTAACTTTTGAAATTCCATAGAAAATGCTTGGGGTCATTTTTGACCCCACCTATGCAGATCGGTGGTACTGATACAAAACATGAAATTACTTTAAAAATATAACAATTAGACACAAATCCAAATGGCCTCATGTCAAAGACAACATATTTGAGGAATACATGGAAGGTTAAATGAAAAAAATGTAAAATTAAGAAGATACTGCAAGAAAACAACCTCTGGGGTCATTTTTGACCCCACTTATGCATCTAAGGGTTAAAGTTACTGTCCACGTATGTGGACGTTGCGCATGAAAGGGTTTGTTTTATCAATGAGTATAATTTAGATAATGTGCTTATGGAAAATTAAGGGCTTTGTAAGACTAATGAATCAAAGTGTTGAGTATTCAAATTAATTGACATAATATTCTCTATGCCAAACAGATAATGAGGTCCTGAGGAGAGTTAAAGAGAACCATAAAGCCAGTATGAAGAAGAGGTTTGAGAACATATCTGAAGGCATCATCAAACCAGGAGCAGAGATACTCCTCAATGATATTTACACAGAGCTCTACATCACAGAGGGAGAGAGTGAAGGTGTGAATAAAGAGCATGAGGTTTGGCAGGTACAGTCAGCATCCAGATCTCAAACCACACAGGAC
Organism: Sardina pilchardus; assembly: GCF_963854185.1. Taxonomy (NCBI): domain Eukaryota; kingdom Metazoa; phylum Chordata; class Actinopteri; order Clupeiformes; family Clupeidae; genus Sardina; species Sardina pilchardus. The sequence goes on along the minus strand of NC_084994.1, from coordinate 14,471,879 downwards.
ACACCAATCGACTGCAATGACATATTCAAGCCCTTACCTGGACAGGATAAACACATCAAAACTGTTATGACCAAAGGTGTTGCTGGTATTGGAAAAACGGTCTCAGTGCAGAAGTTCATTCTTGACTGGACAGATGATAGAGCCAACCAGGATATAGACTTTTTGTTTCCCCTTCCTTTCCGTGATCTGAATTTAGTCAGGGGTGATGAGTATAGTTTTCACAGGCTCCTGGTTGACTTCTATCCTGAGTTGAAGGAGCTGAATGATGATAAAGCATACATAGACTGCCATGTTGTGTTCATCTTTGATGGTTTGGATGAGAGTCGGTTACCTCTGAATTTCCAACAGAACATGATTATGTCTGATTTAATGCAAGCATCATCAGTGGATCCTCTGATGACAAGCCTCATTCAGGGAACTCTTTTCCCTTCTGCACATATCTGGATAACCTCACGACCAGCAGCCGTCAATCAAATTCCTGCTCAGTGTATTGACCAATTTACAGAAGTACGAGGATTCACTGACCCAAAGAAGGAGGAGTACTTCAGGAAGAGAATCAGTGATGAGGATCAGGCCAACAGAATCATCTCACACATTAAGGCATCCAGGAGTCTCCACATCATGTGTCACATTCCTGTCTTCTGTTGGATTGCAGCCACTGTACTTCAGCAGATGCTGGAACAGGACAACATTCCAGAAATCCCCAAAACCCTGACTGAGATGTTCATACACTTCTTGCTCATACAGACCACAAGGAAAGATCAGAAATATCAGAGTGGAACTGAAGCATATCAAGAGAATCCTCTGGTATCTCAACGAGAAATTGTACTGAGGCTGGCAGAACTGGCGTTTAAGGGTTTGGAACATGGACATGTGCTATTTTATGAGGAAGACTTACAAGAGAATGGCATTGATGTCAGTGAGGCCTCAGTATACTCTGGAATGTGCACTGAGATCTTCAAGGAAGAGTCTATGTTTAACCAGAGGAAGGTCTACTGCTTTGTGCATCTGAGTATTCAGGAGTTTCTGGCTGCTGTGTTTGTGTTTCACTCTTACGTGAATGAGAACTTTGCGGCACTAAAATCCCTCGTAAGTGAAGAAGAGAGACAGAAATCCAATCCTTCTCTGATATCATCTATTCTGTCATGGCTGAGCTTACAATCAGAGGATCATCTACATGTGCTACTCAAGTGTGCGGTTGACAAGGCTTTGGAGAGCAAGAATGGACACCTGGATCTTTTCCTTCGCTTCCTTATGGGCCTTTCTCTGGAGAGAAATCACATACTTCTGCAAGATCTGCTGAACTGCACACACAAGAGCACGAACAGCATCAAGGAAACATGTCAGTACATAAAGAAGCTCAACAGAGAAGGTCTCTCTCCTGAACGATGCGTCAATCTTTTCCACTGCTTACTTGAAATGAATGATGATTCCATGCACAAAGAAATTCAGATATACTTGTCATCACCAAAGAAATTCAACCAGGAGTTGACTCCTGCTCATTGTTCAGCACTGGCCCAGATGCTTCTGATGTCTGAGGAGGTGCTGGATGAGTTTGACCTGATTAAATACAACACATCAGATGAGGGCCGGAGGAGACTGATCCCAGCTGTGAGGGGCTTCAGAAAGGCACTGTAAGTTTCCAACAGAGATGGATTAACTAATGAATAACCTTAGAGCATTTATTAGGGCCTGAGCAGTGGAGGAGTGTGAAGCCCAGTAAGGATTATTATAGTTTGTGTTGTGGACGTTTTGTGGTGGTTTCCATGGGTGAAAAGCAATGAAATTTGGTACGCTGTATTTGTCACTGAGTCTCCTAGTTGGTATATAGTTTCAGCTACACACCAAATTTAGTAGGTGTGTGTGTAGCTCCCCTAGACAAACAACTTTTGTATGAACACAACATTAATGCCCAACAGGAAGTGAAGGAAATACGTTCCTGCTTTCATAGAATTACCTTTGAATATAAGAAGATTACAAAAAGTGTTTAATGATAAATTATTAATCTTAATTAAGATTTTAAAAATCTACATGGTCTATTTGGCTAAAGTTTAAGTTGATTGATATACTGTATAGCAGATGCTTATCCAAAGCGACACAGACTTTCAATGGTGGGTATCAGCCCCTGGTCAACTGATTGTCAGTTAGTGATGTTACTGCTGCTCGCATTCAAATGTGCCGAGCTTGAAATATCATACCGTATTTTCCGTACTATAGGTCACACTTTTTTTCATAGTTTGGCTGGCCCTGCGACTTATGGTCAGGTGCAACTTATACTGTATATGAAATTTAACATGTTTTTGAATAATTCCGAAATGAAAGAGGAGTAAACTTAACCGTCTACATCCGCAAAATGGGCGCTCTAGACCAGAGCCTTTATAGGCCCAACTGTACAACTGTGCAGGCCTACCCCTGAAACATTAACTTAAAGACAACTGGACTGGATAGGCCAAAGAATATCTGTTCTTGTTATCGGTGCTGTGAAATACATTTATAAACTAGAAAAGCACTCAGAGAGCGCAGACCTCCGCCTGTATTGTTCTTCCTAGGTTGTCATACATTTGAACCTAAACTATTCAGATCGCCACTACGTGGCCATACCATGCCATTACACCACTAAGCGAAAAACATACGGCTCCGGAATCTCGACACAAATTTAATTCAACAGATTTGAGACAGTAAGGCCCAGGTTACCTCACTTCATTAAGGGTATGTTCAGACAAAGTGTCTTTTTCACAGCTGCCAGCGTCCGTTTTACATTATAATCCTATGGAGTAGACTGTGTTCTCAAAAAAGTTGTCGGCTTCTCTTTAAACGTGACTGCAACCATCTTTTTCTGCAGCTCAGAAGTTGAGAAATATTCAACTTCTAGCGGAAAAACGACATGCGTCATGCTGTCTTTTTACAGCTGACCAATCACAAGCAGATTACCGAGACCTGTGGTTTCACATGACAACAGGAAAAAATGGAGAAGGTGGCAGAACACCGGTCGAGAGACCTGTTTTGGGCTGTGTTCAGACTGCCAGCCAAAATCCGATTTTTAGCCCATTCAGATTTGAGTCGGATGTCACTTTTGAAGTCTGAACAGTGACAGGTCACATGAAATCTGATTTTTGCAAACCACATCCAGGAGGTAGTTTCATATCGCATTCGTATCGGATATGGACAGATGCGTCTCAGTCTGAACAGCTCCAAACACTCAGGTCGGATTTGACTGTCCGTGGCGTGACTTTACGTGCTTTACGCGCGTCACCGCCCACCTATTTCGAGTTGTGGGCCAACGTTACGGCTATGTCTTTTGACCATGTTATATTAAACGTGACTTAACAATACTCAATGCTAAATAGTGCATTATACAGTCTCTGCTCTGTTTCTATGGAAGTTGCAATAATCCACGTTGTTCTATTAAATGCCGTTAAATAATTACATAGCCTTCCAACAGTTTGAAGCGGAGCTTGCCACCGATTAGTTTCGGTTTCTGTCGCGCAAATGCACACACGCATGCATGCATTCAATGAACACTCACCTAGTTGTATTGTTCTATGTTTAATCACAACAAATTGGCAAGTATTTCCTCCTGATGGCAAAAATGTTTGTTTTCGTTGCTACAGCAACCTGTCAGATCTGTTACTGATGTGACCCAGTCTGAACAGAGCCATATCCGATTTGGACACTTGCTAAAGGCAGTGTGAACAGTCAGCCCTAAAAATCGGATATGAGAAGGAATCAGATTTGAATCAGATTCGTCTGCAGTCTGAACGTGGCCTTAGTGTCTGAGCATAGGGGATTGTTTGACATGACTTCACAACTTTGCCATATTATTTTCTTCAAACTGAAAAAGCGGTCTGAATATACACTAAGTATAGTTCTTATTTCCTGTTTCAGTCAAACCTTGACACATTAAGCAACATAGTCTTTTGGAAGTATAACCTCTACTGATATTGATTAAAAAGAAAGACATTTCTGAAAATGTATCACTCTTGGACCTCAGATTGCAATGTATCAGTATTATCACTGATACATTGGTCATGCACCAAGTTGGACCCTGATGTGGAACTAAGTGCTTTTCCATAAAGACTTTTTATAATCTGAACTTTGCCATGGATTTGAGCGTAGGCTACCCACACTTTGAGACCAAAAACCGTGTAGCCTACAAAAATATTTTGTGAATGAAGCCCCAGGTTCCAAACCTGCAGTCATTTCCTGACGCGTCTCCCATTTAAAAAAAAACAATTAATGTTAGATAGATAATATTAAATAGAGTCTTTATTGTCCTATAAGGATATTGTTTTTCACAGATATCATTACATTCCACAAAAAGACAAATGTTTGCACTATTTATTTGCAGTAGGCATTTGTGGTAGTTCTGTACGGTAGGAGCTCTTTGTAAGAAAAATATGTCCTTAAAGAGGTGATAGCATGCAAAACTGAGTTTACCTTGGCATAGTTGAATAACAGCAGTTCTGTATGTAAAGTAAGTTTACGTTCACACATACACAGGTTTTTTGATAAACTAATATTTCCTTTCCCTCCGTTTACAAAAATAACATTGTGCACACTTGTCAGTTTTCAGAAAAGTTTTCTTTGACACTAAGCCGTCTACAGTATGCCGTCAAGAGCATGCCAAACCTGTAACAAGAAGCTCAAGCCCACGTTAGCCAGAATCCAGAAAATAGCAACAACATTAAAAAATATATCACTTCCTCTGTCTCATTTGAACTGTACTGAAGGGAGTATAGTGCCAAGAAACACCAACTCTTCAGAGTGATGCCATGGCATAGAGGAACCTTTTTTCAGAGCTTCAAAGAACCATCAAGGCAACCTTTTGCCTAATATAATATGGTTCAACACAGGGTTTTCACTCTCCATGGAACCATCCACAGAATTATAAGCACCTTTTATTTTTTTAGAGTGCATGCACCTCTGATGTTTCAGCAAGTGTTGTTTAACAGTCATGTTATCTGCTAGTGATCTGTCAATTGTATTTTCCTATACAGACTAGCTGGCTGTGAACTCAGTGATAAATCCTGTCAGATTGTAGCAACTGTTCTACAGTCACCAAACTCCCTGATAGAGCTGGACCTGAGTGACAATGACCTAGGAGATTCTGGAGTTCAGCTTCTTTCTAAAGGACTGTCAAGCCCCCACTGCAAACTGCAGATATTAAGGTTGGTGATTGACATTTATTTATGGTCATTTATTTCCTGATAGTTTAAGAGAGCCATGTCATCATAACAGTCAAATATCACTGCCTTTCACTGAAATGTAGTGTCCTACTAGAGAGCATGTCTGTGAGAATCTTTAAAAAAACAAAAAAGAAATGCTGGATACAAACTTAAAATTCAGAAATAACAGCCTCTCACACTGAACTGTACACCACTCAGACAATTTAAAGATACATTTAACCTAAAATGTTACCAGAATACACTGAAGTATAGGGATATTGATCCCCAATGAGATCTCATCACTTGCTAATATTAACTATTACCCTGTTGAGCATACAATCAGATAAACCAAAATGGAATGGAGATATTTTGTTCCAGTCACTTCTCATAGAATTATCCACCCCAATTCACTTGGCAAGGTAAAAAACCTATAGAGTATCTTAGGAAGATACAAAACTTGACAACTGTCAAAGGAGGAAGAAGGTATAGTAGTACCACAACTTTTATATTATATGCCATATTACTTTTTTCTCAGCCCAGATTAGACCTGTGCTAAATGTATGTAATCAAACCTATTATGCCAGATGGAAAGACATTTGAAGACATATGGAAAATGATATAGACAATACTATCCAGTGATTAAAGAAGCCTTACAGGGGAGCTACACCAGGCACGCAACTGAAGCACCCCATTCACGACGCGTATGTTGCAGCAGTTAATAATCACTATAATCAATGGAAGTAGCTACACCAGACGTGATAGTGGCGCGTGCATTCGCTTTCAGTTTAGTGTCCTTGTATTAGGAAATACTGATTTTCATGTAAATGTGTGATTATCCTTATCTAGACATTAATTTATTCCTGAAACCATTCAGTCTAATTCGGTTCATCTTGAATACTGAATGTTGGAGGTTTGCTTGGCTTGCTTCTCAGGATGGATACAGTTTCTCTTGACTCTCTTCTTTCTTTCTTTCTTTCTTTCTTTCTCTCTCTCTCTTTCTCTCTCTCTCCCTCCCACCTCTCTCTCAAAGGCTCTGTAAGTGTGGAATTTTAGGTGAAGGATATGCTTGTCTGGCTCTGGCCCTGATGTCAAACCTGTCCTGTGTGAAAGAGCTGGATGTGAGCAACCATCCTCCTGGACATAAGATGTTATCTGCTACACTGAAGGATCCTCTCCATAGAGCTGAAGCACTGCAGTATGTACTCTAGCAAAAGAAAATTGCACTTGGATTATATATTTTTCTTTTCCTAAAATGAAAAAATAACGTTATTAAAAAATAATGTTGAACTTGGAGAGAACTTGGAGAGATATTTGAAGATTCCCAAGAGAATAACTTATAGCTATAACTATAATCAGATTATATTTTTTACACATAGAATACTAAAGGGAGTAGTGCCAAGAAAATATGCACCTTTGATGTTTCAGTTAAGTGTTCTTCTACTGATCTGTCCATTGTATTTTCCTATACAGACTAGCTGGCTGTACATTCCTGTGTACTCCATGTTAGTGATAAGTGTTCCATGTTAAATTAACAGTTAACAGATGATGCACAGAGACAGCCAAATAGAAATGATGCTTTGCTTTATTTTAAACACAAATCAGAAACCAATTATGTTGACAAGACAACTAAATATGTAAACAGTCAGGCAACACAGAGGTTTGGAAAATGTATTGTCGACTTGATGATAACACAATTGTTGTGACGGGCCTACATGTTGCATGTGTGTCAGGATGGATTCACCCTTTTATGACCTCTCCCCACCCTCTCTCTTTCCTAGCCACTCTTTCCTAGGTTCTCACAAAAATTCTGATTTCCTGGCTTCAGTTCTCACTTCAAACCCCTCACATCTAAAGGAGCCTGGTCTGGGCTACAACTCTCCTGGAGAATCAGGACTGAAGCTGTTATTAGATAGATTGCAGGATCCTTCCTGTAAACTGGAGACACTGAAGTAAGCAGAGAATGCAGTCTTTCACAGTATAATAATTTAGATAGATAGATAGATAGATAGATGGATGGATAGATACTTTTATTGCCACACAGCAATGTTGGTGGTTGGTAGTTGGTATTGATAATAATAATAGTAATAATAATAATACATACATACATACATACATACATACAGTACATACAGTGTGGGGCACATGTATTTGATTCCATGCTAAAGTTGACTAAAAAGAGAAATATAAAATCATCATTTGACAATTGATCATGTTTTAATTTAAAAAAAATAGTAAAAATCAACCCGATAAGGACACCAATTTTCTTTGTGATTGAAGAATGTATCATAAATAAATGTTCTTCCTTAAATGCTAGGGGGCGTAAGTATTTGACCCCTGTGTTAAATTCCCATAGGAGCTGGAGGATTTTTATATGTTTTTATTCTTAAAGGCCAGCTATTTCATGGTTCCAGGATATTATGCATCCTGATAAAGTTCCCTTGGCCTTTGGAATTAAAATAACCCCACATCATCACATACCCTTAACCATAGCTAGAGATTGACATGGTGTGTTTTCCATTTAGCCTATTAGCCTGTTAGCCTGTCAGAGTACAGAGCGTAAACTGCTCATTGAGCTCAATGCAAATCAAACAGGCTAATAGACTAACTGGAAAACAAATTGGTGTCCTTAGTGGTTTGATTTTTACTCATTTTTTTAATAAAGACATTAAGATCAATTGTTAAATGATAATTTTATATTCCTCATTTTAGTCAACTTTAGCATGGTATCAAATACATGTGCCCCACACATACATAGTGTACATAGATACATACATAACGATTAAAATAATAATCAGTTTAGTTGTCTTCAGGAGATTAATTGCTGTAGGGTTGCTTGAAGCTGTTTTTGCAACATGTGGTTTCAGTCCTTTTGGGTCTGAAACGTCGTTCATAGGTGAGAAGTAGGAAAAAGTGGTGGTTTGGGTGAGAGGGATATTTTATGATTTTGGAAGCACGGTTTAAGTTGCGTTCAGAGTACAGAGCGTAAACTGTAGGGAGGTCACACCCATTTAAATTACAGTAGAAGCTTTATTGTTAAAGCTGTGGTAAAACAAACTGGCAGATTATCTTAGTTTATTGCTCTATTCTTTTTCACTCTATTTATTGCTGATTCATTAGTTTATTTCTAACTCGATTTTACTTTATTGCTTGTGTGTGTGTGTGTGTGTGCGTGCGTGCATTCGTGTTCATGTGTCACAGGGCTGACCACTGTGAAGAAATCAGATTGAGACCAGAATTACTGAAATGTAAGTTTATATGGTTGTTTTCTTTCTCTTGATGTGTTTGAAGAGATACTTTCAGTAGCATGTGATTAAATGTAATGTTCAAAGTAAAAATCAGAATTTCAATGTACAGAACATTGTTTTGTCAGGCACCATGCACAGTTCAAGCCCAGCACCTGAGTTAAAGATACAGCTAATTTACATCTGTGGTCCCCTAGGCAAGGGGATAAAAGGACAATAAACGACAACAACAAACAACATAAAAGAAGCAAAGCAGTATACAAAAATATATAGATTCCATGTTATAGAAAGATTAGTGATCACATAGTTGTTTCGCCTTTAGCCAAGTATTTAAGTACATTTTAAAACTGCTGGGACTTACACAATCTCTAATGTGAAGTGGAATTAAGTTCCACTTTCATACTCGCATTAACTTAATCGAACGGCGTGTCATCCATTATCCCTCACTTAATCTATGGTGAATAAATGTTACACTACTGCACAGCCCCAAGCTTTTCTGACGAGGCGATATTAGCACGTTAGCAGCGGTGAGGCAACTATGCTAACATTTGCTATCTATGAGTCTTCTATAATTGACAATCATATTATGCAAAATGCTGGCAGTACTGAGAACAATAAACATTGTTGTTTGCTTACAATGAGTTGATTGTGTGTCTTAAAGCAACACCATGGAGTTTTTCAACCTTTTGGGGTTCGGGTACGAACCGGTATGAACCAAAGAACTACAAAATTCGACTGCTTTACGGCATATAGGGCACACTTCCCCCACCACTTCCTCAAATTCTGTGCGAGCGCTGAATAGACAGTTGATGCCTTATAAACATGAGCTACGTGATCTTTTGGCGTTTGAAAAAAATCAAACCCATGAAATTATATTCATATGATGATATGCTGAAATGCATGCTATGGGCTAGGCTACCTGGAATAGCTATAGCCTACATTTCACACGCAACGCAGGCAGTCCGAGTTTGCCCAAGACGTGAGAACTCCTCCTGCAGAAATCGGCTTATCAACAAAAGCACGTGTATCCTAGCTCTGTCATCTAGTCACTAGATTCTAGTGTCATCATGCTGCCAACCAAACTGCACGGGAGCTGGTTATGTGTGCTAGTTATACAGTAGCTCAACGTGTAAATCTACCGCCTATAGGCTACTGACCAAACAATTATCTTGAAAAACAAAGTTATCACGTGTAAGATTCTGTCATCATATTATAAGAGCTCTGCCTCTCCAAACATTTTGGGCGTGCAAATATATGCCACTATGGACGTGAATACCATAGAATACAATATCTGGTGACCATCGAATTTTTTTTATGTTATAAAGACACTAAAAATGACCACCCTAGATTAGGCTACGCTATTGCTCATAAATATTGTAGCCTAATCGTTTTTTTTTTTAAATAAGTAATTGACCAACAATATCATCCCAATACCGAGAACGTGCACAGACCTGAGCTGAAAGCCTAGTTTTACAAATGTATCACATAACTGGTATCGTAGTATGGCTACCACATAATTTAATATTTAATGTGCAGCCTCAAGTCTAGCCTATACTGTACGCTATGTCTAACTTGCTTCTGGTGTAACCGTCACAGATTTTACGACATATATAAGAAATTACCGTTTCCCAACTGTAGGGGGACCCCGAGAGCAAAACTTACATGGTGTTGCTTTAAATTAATCCACAGATGTGGTGGAGCACTGTTTCATTATGGTTTGCTAAGGAGTAACCCTTTGCTTAAAATAGGGGACAGCTGGGAGGAGAGAATTTAATCTAATTTAACATAATTACAAAAAAGCATAACCAAGATTGAACGCCATTATTGTATCGGCGTTGCGTTAATCCCACACATTTTATTTGGTCGTCCTTTTTCAACTTACATCATTATATAATCCTATAAAACCGGAAAAAAATCATGGCTCCCAATGCATTTCTATGGAACCGTAAGGTGAAGTTGAAGGACTTCATCTTCATGTGCGGAGCTACTGCACTGCCATTGGCTTATACACGTTCGATGGGCGGGACTTAGCAAAAGGTCAACTGCATGCAGTGAGATTTTCAAGTACATGCTTGGTGCCGCCCCTCGAGTTAGGCCATTTTCATTATTCGTGGCCAGACCCTTAATCTGAAAGATTCCAAGGTCTGGTTTACTACCAGGATAGTAGGTTATAGCATGACATACTAGAATGTGTGTGTATGGGTGTGGGAGTGGGTGTTTGTGCTTGTGTGTTTGTGCTTGTGTGTGTGTGTGTGTGTGTGTGTGTGTGTGTGTGTTTTATATAACATGGTGTGTGTGTGAGAGCAGCAGCAGTCCCTCCCTATATTCTGAAGTTCTCTCCTCTCCTCTTGTCTGCAGATGCCTGTGAGCTCACACTGGACCCAAACACAGCACACAGAAAACTCTATTTCTCTGAGGGGAACAGAAAGGTGACACGTGTGAGTAAGGAGCTGCCGTATCCAGACCATCCAGAGAGATTTGATATGTGGTGTCAGGTGTTGTGTAGAGAGGGTCTGACTGGACGCTGCTACTGGGAGGCTGAGTGGAGTGATGGAGGAGCTGGTATAGCTTTGGCCTATAAAAGCATCAATAGGAAAGGGGGGGGTCGCGATTTTATGCTAGGACGTAATCCCAAATCCTGGAGTCTGGAGTGCTCTGCCGACCGATATTTTGCCTACCACAATGATCAAGAGACTGCCATACATGCCCCCTCCAACTCCAAAAGAGTAGGAGTGTACCTGGACTGTCCGTCCGGTACTCTGTCCTTCTATAGCGTTGCTTCTGACAAACTCACCCACCTGTACACGTTCCATTCTAAATTCACTGAGCCCCTGTTTCCAGGGTTTATGGTGTGGTCGTCAGTGTCCCTGCATCCGAGCACATGAGCTCCTCCTCAAACAGGTACTTCCACCTGTCTCCTGTTCAGACAGTAGCAGATCTGGTTTTGGTTCTGGTTGACTTGTGTGTTGTCACTCCTCTTCTCTTTTTTTCACTCTCTTTCTCCCACTCTGCCCCAGCATGCTGTAGCATTGCAGTAATGCCAGAGTTCATCTATGAATATGATACATCATATATGATGCACATGATGTGTGTGTATATATACTGTATGAGTATGAGTGGCATCTAAATATGGACTTGTTGCTGTCAGACCATGCACACAGAAGTATGCTTAGGACACAGAGGAACACACAGGAAACAGAATTTAGTACAAAAATACAATATCATTACTTTTTTATTACTTAAATGTACTTTTTTTACATTCACTCTTTGTATTGTAATAAATTAGGGCTGTCAATCTATTAAAAAAAGAATCAAATTAATTACGTACTCTAAATCTAAATCTAAATTAATCGCATATATTTTTCTTGTCGTAAATATTTCAATTCAAATGCATCATTGAATAATCAGCATTAGTGACATTAACATTTTGTTTAATTAAACATACAAGGCATTTCAGGCCACAGTTATAACATTGATGTCAATGTCAACACTATTTTTTTGCATTGATGTGGTACTTTAGAGTTGACGAACTCCAGTGATATGCAAATTCCTTACTGCAGACATTGCAGAGGACCTTATCTTAATCAACAGTTTATCACACCATTAGACCGTTTTTTTTAAGTAAATGTTCCAATCAATGATCCAGGCAGCACATCTCGTCTCCCCATTTTACAGTCTAATGGTTACTGACTAGAATGGCTCCGGGTCAAAGGTAATCGATTAATCGATTTTTTTCTTTTTTAATCAATTATTTGTTCTCAAAAGAATTAATCTAAATGAATCAGTTATCTTGACAGCCATATAATAAATAGTTGGAATTAAAAGAAGCAGTTTGTGATTTAGTTTTGCTAAGGCACGACTCAGTACACAGTGTTTGTGCCTATCCATCTGAAAAAGCAGATGCGAAAAAAAGTGCCCAAGAGAAAGAGGCTGACCAGGAAAGTAGTGAGGTTGTCAGCTAATCAAGCTCCTCCAAAGGCGTAATGGTGACCTCTGGACAGAGTTAGCCTACTGACAGATGAACATCTATTTTGCATAGCATATTTCAACTAATCAGCACAAATAGAGCGTATGGATTGCCCCACATAATTCTCTATACATTTTATAACAAAAACGCCAAGGCAGATTCAAAGCAAGCACATTATGTTCATTTTCTGTTAACATTACAACTATTTCCTTTCACACAAATTCCACAAATACTTAATCTGTGTTTATTCATGTAATACAAATGGCTTTTATAATACAGTATAAACAAGCTCAGAAAACAGGACAGAACATACAGTAGAACTACCGGTATGTACAGTGCCTTCCAAAAGTATTGGAACACATGCTTAAAGTTAAATATAAAATCATCTTTTGGAAATTGATCTTAATGCCTTAAATGAAACAATAAGGAAATATTCCACCTTTAAGGACATCAATTTTCTTTGTGAATGAATAATGTATTGTAAATAAATAAATGTTTTCCTTAAAATACAGAGGTCATACGTATTGGAACGCCCATGTTAAATTCCCATAGAGGATTTATTTTTTATTCTTATTTTTTTTTTTTAGGCCAGTTATTTCATGGATCCAGGACACTATGCACCCTGATAAAACTTGTAAACTCTGTATAACCTGTTTGGAAATACTTATTTATGCAGTAAATTGGATCAAGTTCTGCCTGGTGTACAGTGACATCAACTTGAGATGCAGTCTATTTGCTGTAAATGCATTTCTGCATTTTATTTTCAACTGCATTACACAATACGTTTTGGTTTTGTCTTCCCAACTTGTCACTAATTGGTTTGACATTTTCTTAGTTTGAGGATACGGTTTTGAACTGCGTTCCAGACTAGTAGTGACTTGCAGAGGCTTGAACTTTATCAGGATGCATAGTATCCTGGATCCATGAAAAAGCTGCCCTTTATAAATAAAAATCTGCATGCCTCTGGGAATTTATCATCGGGGTATACTTATAGATCCTGTATTTTCAAAAGAGTCAAAAGTTACAAAAAATAGCCATTATGACATGGATAATTTAAATTTGATTTAATGTTTGCTATGTTTTTCCACTTTTCCACTGCACTTTCACTGAAAAATAAAAAGAGATTATTTTTAACTCTATGTTGTCTTTTGCCTTATTTTTTGTCTGAAATGTAAACCGGCCCAGATTCATTTTATTTTACCTTGAAAATCATCATTACATATAAGCACCAGTCTCTGTCTCTTCAAAACGTAGCACATTTGGTCTCAAGTGATGCATCATGCATCTGCTTGTTAATTTAAAGGAAAAGTGTAGTTTTTATAGGCAGGTAATGTTGCATTACAGTAATGAGGAACATTTTGTGTGGACACAATAGATTTGCAATAAATGTAATAGTTCCTTTTGCAAAATGTCGTTCATATCAATGTGAACCTGAGATATATTATTTGTACACAATTTTGCATAATTTATGGAAAAAAGGACTTTGAAATTGAAACAGAAAAATAGATTAAGATCTGGGGGCTTTTCGGTAATGAGAATTCACTGTGGTTAAACATTTATTAAACATTCACATTCATTTTTGGTTAAATTACAATGAAATTGTGTCAAAATGCTAATAAAAAATGTCTGTCCCTATATTAGTGTTCTATGGGGCACATTCACACTGGGTCTGTTTAACTGGACTGTTCATGAGTGTGGTTACTCCCCCTTCTTCTTCTGTCTCACACACGCACACACACACACACACACACACACACACACACACACACACACACACACACACACACACACACACACACACACACACACACACACACACACACACACACATGCACACACACACGCAGCACCTACACCATGTTACTGTTTCAGTCCCAAACACACACAGTACCTACAACATGTTACTGTCTCTTTAAGGAAAGGAAGTGGACTCCAGGCTGGATGATGGACTTTAATTCTGGTGTTAATATTACTGTGTAGTAAAACCTTTCATATCAGGAACTCAAAGTCCACTCTGAAACAGATCTGTGGAATATGTCTTAGGTGGTTAAAGCCATTCTACGGTAAGTGCATTTACTTGTTTTGTGTTAAATAGAAATTAATATGATGCGAGGGAAAATCAAAACATTAGCAAAAATCAGGTTATTGATCTCTGCTTTAAAATAAATAAAAATACACAGAAGCATCTGGACTTGTTGTCATCTACAGTAGATGCGTGTACACAGTGGAATATAATGCAGTCTTGTGGTTTTTGGATGAGGCTATATTATGTTATATTAGTGTGTTATGTTAGACTACTATATTATATTGACATTTTCACAAATCCTTCACTAAAGATCCTTTACATATTTACAACTGGTAGACACGGACAACAATCAGTATTTCAGCGCCTTTTGACGTAAAGGGTTAAATGTTGAAAGTTGTCCTCGCTGCTGATTGGCTGTTACTTTCTGGTGTGCAGCAGAGCCATAGAGAGAGAGGGTTGCGACACGCTTTGATGTCGCCGCCACACAATCAAAAGTTCGAAAAAACCTGCACTGAATGGCTGAATTGCAGGAGGGTGGGATGCACTTCTAGATGCTAGAAGGTGTAATCAATTCACTCATTAACTACTGACCAAGAGATTGGCTGTAAATAGTTCCAAAAGTCCCATAACGAGAAAATAGCCTGGAAAAAGCGCTGCCAAGCTTTTTCCTATGGAGGTCTATGGGAGTGTCGCCACTCTGTTTTATCTACCGCTCTGGTGTGCAGATTTTAAAGTGTAACTGAACCCCATAACTCCACCCACTTCACATCTCTGAAAAAGGCTTTCAAAATGGGCGGGACGTTCTGAAATTTGGAAGGGAGTGCAGCACTGCTGCAGCCAATCAACCATGGTGATTTCGTGTCAATCTGGGAATGAGTACTGCAGACATGGTTTATCACAGGTAGCCTAATCAGGACAGCAGGTGTTGGGGCGTTTCATTCCTAATTTGTAACGACCTGGTGACGTAGAGTCTCCAGAGAAGTGCAGGACTACGTCAGCATTTTGGACCAAAATGCCATGGCATGTTTCAACCTGTAGAAGGCGCAGAGAGCTATATCTCCAATACAAATTCATACAAAATTTTACTTTTGGCTGTGGATAACAGCATGATCCAAGACTGTAAATCATTTACTACACTGCACTAGAACGCTACCCTGGATATTTGAATTGTGTCTGCAAGATACTCTGGCCACGAGCAATGATGCACGTTACGTTTACCCCAACCATATGGGGTAACCAAAAAAGGTTCGGGCAAGCTAAACTGATGACGACAGCGCTACAACTTTCGTTTTTGGTCATTATTCAATTGCGTCGAAGTTCAGAATCAGTCAGAGTAAACATTGGTCGTAGTGTTATCCAATTGCGTGCAGTGTGATTTTCAAATGCATGCTTGGTGCCGCCCCTCGAGTTGGGCCATTTTCATTATTCGTGGCCAGACCCTTAATCTGAGAGATTCCAGGGTTTGGTTTACTACCAGGCTACTAGAACGCTGGGCTCCATTTGAAAGCCATCAACCACAAAAACCCAGCTCAAGTTGCTGCAGCTGAGCAGCTACAGAACTACAGTCTGGGGACATGGACATGAGCCAATTTCACAGTGTCCAGGTGCCTGGCCTAGTTGATGTTAATGATGCCTTAATTGGCAGGGTAAAACATCTTCCTGTTTCTGTCTTTCCTATAGACTGAGCTGTTCCAGAGGAAGTTAGTTTACACAGTGGCGACATCTTGTGAAATAGGCTCATGGGGGCTCTAACTACTGGCTGCAGCAAATCGAGCTTGATAAAAACTGGTTGTTTTCGGGGTTTGGAAACAGAGATACAGTATATCTGAAACATCGCTGGATTTCTCCTTTCAGAGTACGTAAATGGACTAATATGTTCATGATTAGATTCGATTCTTGTACAGTAGACAACAGATTGATCAAGACTGTAAATCAGTTACTGGCCCACTGAGATAGACCAATCAAGGACAAGTGCATGGCACAAGACAGTAGGCGAGAGGTGCGGGACATAAACAAGTGGCACAAGACAGTAGGCGAGAGGTGCAGGACATAAACAAGTGGCACAAGACAGTAGGCGAGAGGTGCAGGACATAAACAAGTGGCACAAGACAGTAGGCGAGAGGTGCGGGACATAAACAAGTGGCACAAGACAGTAGGCGAGAGGTGCGGGACATAAACAAGTGGCACAAGACAGTAGGCGAGAGGTTCAGGAAATAGACAAGTGACACAAGACAATAGGCAAGAGGTGCGGGACAGCATAGGCAATTGCATAAAATAACTGCAGTTGTCATAGTGCAGTGCAGAAACAATAATATTTTGCTATTTTGTTTTACATTTCCCTCCTGTTCAGGTCTAGAGAGACTCTCCCACTGCTGCCGGGATGAGTGACTCTCAGGAGAGAGAGGAGGCCGCAGGTCCCAGTGAGACACCCAGACCAGAGTCTGCAGCACACAGCTATGGAACCATCAAGAATGCTGAAGACATGGCTGATCCTGGGTCACCAACACACTCTGATGGAGGGTGAGTTTCCTGATACTAGACCTCATCTACTTTCCCCACTTATTATTTGGCTATTCTGTTTTTTGCTAGAACTTGAAACACATTGGTTGCATTTGTGTTTCTCATCAACATTCCTCCAGTGTTTTTCCTCTAAATCTTCTGTTAGAGCTACAAGAGAAAATTGAAAATAGATTGGATTTTTTGCAGTCGTGAGTTGCCATCCACTGTCACTATTAGACCAGTCAAATGCAAGGACTTTGTCCTACAGTAATTGCACATTGTTACAGAAAATGTTGCAGATACAGTATATGCGTTTTTCACAATACGACAACTTTTCCCCAAGCAAAAATGTCCCGGGCAGACCTTTACAAGGAGATATGCCCGCTGTGTACTGTAAAACACCTAACACACCTGACTCTCACTCAAGCACACCACTGTGCCCCTCTTATTCATCTTTTTACCTATCCTCCCTTCCTTCCTCGGTCCTCGATCCCACTGATCTAGATAAAGAATGATGGGGCAGCAACAACGGGATAGTCTATCCAGTGTTCTTAATAGATACATAGAGCTGGAGGACTGAGGATGGAAGGAAGGAAGGAAGGGAGGATAGATAAAAAGACGAATGAGAGGGGGCCATTGTGTGTGATCATGGCAGTAGCAGAACCTGACTGTCCCCACGCACTGTTGGCTAATGCACTAAGCTGGAAAGCTGGACGGATAGCCCTAAATCTCTGTTTATCTAACACTATGATGTCCAAAGGAAATGTATTTTTTGTTTCTAAAAACATATCAAAAGTGTCTTGGACAACCTATGGCTGTGTCCATTTTCCTTGTGATTTAAATGTTTTTCATGCAGATATCTGGATAATCGGTGAGGTAACACCATGCATGCGTGTTTTAGGGACACAGTGTTCTCCAGGCACTGCATATTTACTTCACAGGTTGTGTTGGTTTTCCTTTCTTTGTATTGACAGATCAGTGACACGAAGGTCCCGAGCTCGAAAGTCCAGCTGGTCAGAGAAGTTTAAGACTACCTTACAATATTGGAATCGCTTGTCCGGAACAGGTAATTTTGTCATCATGGAATATCAGGGAATTTTGTTGTAGTAGTTTAAAATGTAGTTGCCAAAATGCAGTTATACATACTGTATATATTTGGTTATTAGGTGCACTGCTTGATTGAGTAGTTGTAGTGAGTCTTGGACGCTTTGTGGCGTTCTGTAGCAACCACTTTTTATAGAGAAGTAATCACTATATTTAGTCTAGCAACACCATAGTAATCACTATAAGTGCCCTAGCATTATCCTTGCAATGACTTTCTATGCACTGGTATTTCCTTCAGGAGTAGGTGTACCGTAATTTCCCGACTATTGGCCGCGGCTTATACATTGATTTTACAAAATGTATTCCGCTATGAGGTTAATACAGGGGGGCAGTTAATATGGTGTTAATATGGTTTTGTTTCTTTTTACTTGCGTAAAACACTGTCCTGCGGCTTATATGTGGGAAATTACTGTAGTGAGTCTTGGACGCTTTGTGCCGTTCTGTTGTACCATTCATTATAAAGCAGGTTATGGGAAATCAGGTTTTAGGTCAGGGAAAAGTCAGGGAAAAGTCATGGAAATTTGTACATTTGCCTAACAGATCAAACTCCAGATGTGTCCATGGCTGATCCTCCCTCCTTCAGCAGTGAACCATCACACTCTGAACCCGAGTGAGTGGCTGTGTGTGTGTGTGTCTGGGTGCATGTGTGTGTGTGTGTGTGTGTGTGTGTGTGTGTGTATGTGTGTGTGTGTGTGTGTGTGTGTGTGTGTGTGTGTGTGTGTGTGTGCGTGTATGTTTGTGCTGATTTTACAAAGGCATTGACCACAATCAGCTTTGTATTCCAAAAATTATTTCACGATCAGCTGGTACTTTTGCTTAAGAACTTATCATTTTGTCCTGTCGCCTACCTGAACAGTTGCCCTGGCCCACGAAGTTCAAGTCTGATGCCATTTTGTGTATATGGGGAGTAGCCTAGCCTAGCTAGTTTTCTCTGGGACAGTTCAGCCACTTTCGGTTTTTTAAGACCCCGCAATCTTATTTTCCCACCACGCAAGGTGACAATCATATCATATAATTTCATATGAATGTCCTTGATTGAAAAAATAAATACAGTTATTATGAAGTTTTCACTGATCGTGTAGCTGAGTTTGGATACAAATAGTTTCATTCACGCAGGGAAAATTGAGAGGTTGTATTGATGCTGTTTTCTTTCTTTGTATGACCAGATCAGATGAACAAAAATCTCCTTCTCCGGCGACCAGCTTGCACAGTGATGAATCAACAAGTCGTGATCCCGACTTCAGGGGTGAATCACCACCCTCTGAATCAGAGTGAGTGAATTGGTATAAATTGTATCATTTGCACTGGGGAAAATGAAAGGGGGTGTTGATGTTGTTTTATTTCTTTGAATGACCAGACCAGATGAACAAAAACCTCCATCTCCAGCACCCAGCTTGGGCAGTGATGACTCCGTGAGTCATGATCCTGACTTCAGGAGTGAACCACCACCCTCTGAATCAGAGTGAGTAATTATGAGTGTGTGTCTGTGTGTGTGTGTGTGTGTGTGTGTGTGTGTGTGTGTGTGTGTGTGTGTGTGTGTGTATGTAAATCAGGGGCGATATAAGGGGTCACGTCAATCGTAAAGGAGAAAGCTGCACTTATCCAAGATGCACCTAACTTTTGTATCAAGTTGTGATAACGTGGTAAGTAAGCTGTACTCTAATTTATGGGGATGGAAACGGTATTCAATGCAATCAAAAGTAAAGAACGGAATTCCACCTTCTGACAAGTTGGCTTTTTAAACTGCAGCTGAGTTTGGGTGTGAATTGCTTCATTCATGCTGTGAAAAATTAAAGGTTTTGTTGATGTTGTTTTCTGTTTTGTATGACCAGATCAGATGAACAAAAATCTACATCTCCGGCGCCCAGCTTGCACAGTGATGAATCAACGAGTCGTGATCCCGACTTCAGGGTTGAATCACCACCCTCTGAATCAGAGTGAGTGAATTGAGTGAATTGATACAAATTGTATAATTTGCACTGGGGAAAATGAAAGGTGGTGTTGATGTTGTTTCCTTTCTTTGAATGACCAGATCAGAAAAACAAAAGTCTCCATCTCCGGCACCCAGCTTGGAGAGAGATGACTCCATCAGTCCTCCTGATGAATCACCAACCTCTGAATCAGAGTGAGTGAATATGAGTGTGTGTGTGTGTGTGTGTGTGTGTGTGTGTGTGTGTGTGTGTGTGTGTGTGTGTGTGTGTGTGTGTTCTGGCATTCCTATACCTATGGGGACATCGATCTGTTTACACAGTCACGCTAAGGGGACCTGTTCCACTATGGGGACCTAAAACCAGGTCCCCATAAGGGAAACTCTCACCCAGCTTGGACAGTGATGACTCCACAGGTGATCGTCCCGACTTCAGGGGTGAAGCACCACCCTCTGAATCAGAGTGAGTGATTATGCGTTTGTGCATTTGTGTGTGTGTGTGTGTGTGTGTGTGTGTGTGTGTGTGTGTGTGTGTGAAAATCAGGGGCAACATAATGGCCTGGGTGGGCCAGTATCAGCCAGATTGACAGGTGACCCATCCAATCAATGTGTTTCAGCATGACTTTAAAATGAGGGGACAATATTGTAACATACGTAGGCTACATCAATCACCCATTTTGATGCGCATACAGAATCCAGGCTCTGAGTCAGAATGGGAGGGGAGGAGCCTGACAAGTTATTGGATCAGTCCAGTGTCAGTATGGACAATTAACCTATGGGCTACTGACTGTCACTGTCTGCCCTGGGTTACACGATTTTAGAACGGCTAAGGGCCAATTGTTACACAACACGCAAGGAGAGTGTCTAAAACCCCCTTTAGTTCAATCAGTGTAACCTTTAGAATCCAGTGGCTTAGTGGAGTATTTTTTAGCACCAATCAGTTCATTTGCACGTCAATCGGAAAGGAGAAAGGAGGAGTGGCTAATAAACAAGCAACAATTAACAACAGTTATTGATTAATAAACATTACGTTTAAGTTAAGTTAAGTAAATAAGTGTTATGGTCACAACTAAAGATTATTTTCATATGGGTGAAAAAAATGTGGATCAGTGTATCTCAACGGCCTTCAAATGACTTATTTTGTCCACAGTAAGCTATTTATCGTTCATACAGGCATATGCAAAGCTGACCAATCAGATCATTGTGACTTGCAGCGTAACTCGTCTGGCAGAGAGCGACAAGACACAAGAAATTGTTGCTCCTGAACAGAAACCAAAAGTATCACCAGCAAAAGTCAGTTCACTTCAGTCGAACAGATCAGGTAAAGTATATTCTATTGTAATTACTGTACTATAAGTGTTGTTTATGTGCATTGTAAACTGTGGACACCCCACACACATTAAAATAACACAAGCTATAGTTGTGTTTTGTATTTCTGTATTCACCAATATAAACACAGGCATTGCATGGGTGGTGCCAATTATTCTGGGTATCCTGATGTCACTCTATGCCGGATTTTACCGATTTTCCCACTCTGAAGGTACATTTAAGTCGACATTTCTATCTGACAGAGCAGCATTTTCAAACCATAAACAGTCTGGCCCATACTTTGGAAATGTCATTAGTTAGCTTTACAGTATAGGTAAGGTATACTTTACTTGTAATGATCTAGTTAGGTGAAATAGTAATGCTCAGTAGTGTACTGTAAGTGCACTAAACTAACGTGACTCTCGGTGACCGTGAGAATCTGAGATCTTTGTGAAAAGTCACCAGATTCCTCCCTTGATAGCTGTTGAATAATGGAAATAACATGTCATTAACAAGTATTATTGCATCTTCTATTAAGTATTAAACAATTTAGAAACATATTACAGAGCAAGAGATTCACATGGAGTTCAGCCTGCAACGGCCCTTCATCCCAGAGCTGGCCGATTCCTCCTCATCACACTTCAGGAGCTTGGCTGCAGATGTTTCAACAGTGGTAAGCATATGTTTGCTGCTGTTGTTTTTCTTCAGTTCTGAACTCTCTTTGCCATCTTCTTTGCTTTACTCTCTCTCAGGTTGTCATGAAAATGAACCTGCATTAGCATTATAGTAATAGTAATTATTGTAATTATTGGCAATAATAATAATGATAATAATAATATAATTATGAATAATAACTTAACAATAACATAATCTATTCTGCATTCTGTGTTCATTTTCAGCTGAACAAAATGTACTCTGAACAGTTTGGATCCCATTTTATTGGCACACACATCAATAGTTTCAGGTTTGTGGATGCAACATTTTACGACACTCAAGTGTTGTAGAGTGATTGCAAATGTGTCATATATTCTCTCTTAATTTCCCTCTTTCCCGGTTGAATGCTTAGACAAGGATCGGTTGTCGTGGATTTTGTCCTGATATTCAAAAAGATTTCGCTGAACACTGACAATGTGACATCCATTCTGAAAGAAGCCGTTGCTGAAAAACATCCGGATGTTTCTGTGCTTCCCATCAAGCTCAACAGTATAGTTTATAAAGGTAAGCATTATATATTAACAAGAAATAAACTAATCCCCACTGTACCTGGTAGACCACTAAGTAAAAAATGAAAATGAAAAGAATGGGATTTTATGGATTTAGGTGAAAAGCGTACACATAATACATGTTGGTCTGTGCCATGAAGGGAGTACTGATCCTCCTACCCCATGGACTATATTTGTGTTTATTTTGTCTCAGTATTGTCAGTGTTTATTCAACAGTCCATTAAAAGTGTAAGACATGCAACTTAAATTGGCGTAATCGAATGAGAACATAATAATTCTCCTTTGCTCCTTGTTCTCTCCATCTACTCCTCTGCAGAGCGGCCTTTGGCTACACTGACTGTAGAGCCCCAGAGTCCGGTGTTCATTGGAGAGACGGTCACTCTGAAGTGTGTGATAGAGTCTCTCAGTGGCTGGACATATAAGTGGTATAAGGGGTCCAGCAGCACACCAGTGTCTGAGGGAAACACCTTCATCATCAGTGGAGTTACTGAGTCTCATAAGGGCCAGTACTGGTGTCAGGGGGAGAGGAGAGACAGACCCACATCATCACAACCAAGCAGAGAATTAACTCTTGACATCAGAGGTAGATGTGTGTGCACGTGTGTCTCTGTGTGTGTTTATGTGTCTATGTGTGACAGCAATTGTTTGACTACCATTTCGTGACTTCTACTGGCAAAATAAATAGTTCGTCACACAGATAGAAATTGACGGTTTCAGGTGTTGCAGGGCAACCTCTTACTAGCTGCGTTTCACTTTCAATTAAATTTCATTCCAATAAGTGAACGAATTTGTTGCGGATTGATATGAAAGACGTAAATCAGAAGCACAACACCTATTTTCCTTGACAGCGGTCTGTTATACTTAGCAGCGATCTGTTATTGAGAAATATCAGACCTCTGAACGTTGGGAAGTGAATGGAGCATTCTACAGCATTATGAAGAGCTATGTAATAAAAGTAAAATATTACATGGACATGTTTAATATATTGTTTTCGAGGTCTTGCGTTATCCAATGAGAACAGATAAAATTCATTCTCCTTGTTCTACTCCTATGTTAATCCTTCACCTCCACAACAAAAGCATTTTCATTGTGTACAGGGTGAACACGTGATTCATTACAATATTCGTTCTGCTTTGCTCCTTGTTCTCTCCATCTACTCCTCTGCAGCGCTGCCTTTGGCTACACTGACTGTAGAGCCCCAGAGTCCCGTGTTCATTGGAGAGACGGTCACTCTGAAGTGTGTGTTAGAGTCTCTCAGTGGCTGGACATATAAGTGGTATAAGGGGTCCAGCAGCACACCAGTGTCTGAGGGAAACACCTTCACCATCAGTGGAGCTAATGAGTCTCATAAGGGCCAGTACTGGTGTCAGGGGGAGAGGAGAGACAGACCCAAATCACAACCAAGCGGGAAATTAACTCTTGATGTTAAAGGTAGGTGTGCGTCTGTGTGTATGGGTGTGTGTGTCAGAGAGAGGAGTTAACACTGACTGGTGATAAATTATAGAATTAATATATTTCAGATTTTATAAACAAAAATCTGCCTGCCTCTATGGAAATTTAACATAAGGGTGTACTCACTTAAGCCTGCTGTATTTTAAAGGAGAACATTGATTTATTTACGATACATTATTCATTCACAAAGGAAATAGGTGTTCTTAAGGGTTGGACTTTACCTCATGTTTTTAATTGAAGCATTAAGATCAATTTACAAAAGATTTGTAAATTCACTACAAATTATTTCACTTTTAAGTCAAGTTTAGCATGGTTGTATTCACTCATGCAGAGCTCTGTAGCTCTTTGGAGACAGTTTTGCCTGCTGTTAATCCTTCATCTCCAAAACAAAAGCATTTTCTTTGTGTATAGGGGTAACAAGTCACAAGAAGTACGCTATTCACAATGGCAGGGTAAAATATAAATAAATCACGAGTCTAGGGGATGCTCTACGGTCGGCAAAAATATGACAAGTATGGGCCTGGGACAATATGATTTTTTTTCTTACCACAGTCGAACAGGAAGAAATGACCTTGATTTTGTGGTATACCGCTTTATGGACAATGGACATGTGTACTACAGTATATTGTTATCAAGATCTTGCGTAATCTAATGAGAACAGTTCATATTCATTCTCCTTTGCTCCTTGTTCTCTCCATCAACTCCTCTGCAGAGCTGCCTTTGGCTACACTGACTGTAGAGCCCCAGAGTCCTGTGTTCATTGGAGAGACGGTCACTCTGAAGTGTGTGATAGAGTCTCTTGTTGACTGGAGATACCTGTGGTTTAAGGGGTCCAGCAGCACACCAGTGTCTGAGGGAAACACCTTCACCATCAGTGGAGCTGCTGAGTCTCATAAGGGCCAGCACTGGTGTCAGGGGGAGAGGAGAGACAGACCCGCAAAATCACAACCAAGCAGGAGATTAACTCTCGATGTCAAAGGTAAATGTGTGCATGTGTGTGTGTGTGTGTGTGTGTGTGTGTGTGTGTGTGTGTGTGTGTGTGTCTACAAGAGAGTTAACACTTCTGGTGTCAATCAACATATGATCAAACCTTGGTCAATGAGGGAGTCCACTTTCCACGTTTTCCTATCAGCCTAAATAAAGAAGGCGGTGAATCAGTCTGGTTCTATTTGAAATAAATCATGACTCTTTCATAAGGCCGCCTTGATTTCGAACTTGGATACTGTGGCTGTGACAAAAGCAGAAATGTGAGAATGTGCGTAACACAAAAGTGCGTGTAAAAAAAGCTTACATGTCATTTACGCACAAATGGCAGAATTCCCCCCAGAATATAAAGACAACGAAATGCAGTTTGCGTCTAACCAGAAGTGCAAAAAAGCAGAAAAGTGTAATGTACAAACTGTAGTCAGGTGGTGCATAGACAGAACAAGATAAGCACTTCAGTGTAGACAGTAGTATACAGATGGTTTACAGAGGGTGGTTTTCAGGAACATGGACGTGGTTGCTTGCGGTTACCAAGGTCTTGCTTAATCTAACAGTTCATATTGTAACAAACCGAGCCAACTAGTTCCGGACTGTGGACTCCCATGATGCACCGAGGTTGAATGTTTGTTGGTGTACTGTCGGTTTTAGGAGTTGTAGTTGTGTTTACCTTGTTGAGTACTGTATGTGTTAGCATGTGTAGTCGTCCCTTAGTTATACCTCATGTGTTAATCCCTGTGTGTTGTGTGTGGCCACCCTGTTTGTGTGTTGTGTGCGTGTTGCGTGCGTGTTGCATGCGTGTTGGTCTTCCCTTCTGTGTTTGTAGTGATTGGTATAAGTGTGTGAATACAAATAAACGATGAAAAGACAAGTAAAGGCATATTTCATCACTGTAGTCATTTTCATTTGCTCCTTGTTCTCTCCATCAACTCCTCTGCAGAGCTGCCTTTGGCTACACTGACTGTAGAGCCCCAGAGTCCTGTGTTCATTGGAGAGACGGTCACTCTGAAGTGTGTGATAGCGTCTCTCAGTGGCTGGACATATAAGTGGTATAATGGGTCCAGCAGAACACCAGTGTCTGAGGGAAACACCTTCATCATCAGAGGAGCTACTGAGTCTCATAAGGGCCAGTACTGGTGTCAGGGGGAGAGGAGAGACAGACCCACATCATCACAACCAAGCGGGAAAACAACTCTTGATGTCTAAGGTACTGTAGATGTGTGCGTGTGTGTGTATCTACAAGAAAGCTAACACTTCTGGTGTCAATCAACATCTAATCAAACCTTACTGAAATTTACTCGTAAGATAAAATGCATAACTAAGTGACTGTGACACTAAAGGCTTTAAGCCATTGTCATGTTGTAGTGTAATTTGACCTTGTAGCCACAAGGAGTCCATGAAGTAAATTACTGTACATCCACTTCACCTCAAAGCTACACTGTGGGAGATTTTCACATTTAAACCTTTACAGAGATAGTTTGATGGTAAACAACCTTGTAGTAGGGGAGTCGGTCACCTAGCATAGCCAAACAGCATAGACGAGTCGCTAACGAAAGAACGAGCCTTGCAACTTCAAGAGTAGCGGCTCAAATGATCAAAATATTACTTTGTCAGTAGATATAACTCTTTGGAGACTGTTTTTTTGCTGTTGTTAATCCGTCACGTCCATAACAAAAGCATTTTCATTGTGTACAGGGTGAACAAGTCACGAGAAGTAGGCTGTTTACAACGGCAGAGTAAAATATGAATACATCAGAACTCTAGGGGGAGCTCTAAACAAGTGATTCATTACCATTTTCATTCTGCTTTGCTCCTTGTTCTCTCCATCTACTCCTCTGCAGAGCTGCCTTTGGCTACACTGACTGTAGAGCCCCAGAGTCCTGTGTTCATTGGAGAGACGGTCACTCTGAAGTGTGTGATAGAGTCTCTCAGTGGCTGGACATATAAGTGGTATAAGGGGTCCAGCAGCACACCAGTGTCTGAGGGAAACACATTCACCATCAGTGGAGCTACTGAGTCTCACAAGGGTCAGTACTGGTGTCAGGGGGAGAGGAGAGACAGACCCACATCATCACAACCAAGCGGAAAAACAGCTCTCGATGTGAAAGGTAGGTGTGTGTGTGTGTGTGTGTGTGTGTGTGTGTGTGTGTGTGTGTGTGTGTATAAGAAGTTAACACTTCCTGGTGTTCACCATATGATTAACATCAGGTTGTGTTAACTTCTTGTTCTTTTTCCAAATATGCTACAGTAAGTATTGCATTGTGTTACACTAGTGATCAGAGTTCAATTTTAAATCTGTTCAAGTGTTAGTATAACTCTATCTAGTTTCATAATTTTCAATTCACTTATGACTGTGATGGAAAAGTGTGTTCCTAAAATGCCAAAGCCCCAGTGCGCTTAGGCAGAGTAAAATATAAACTCCAAAATGTATTTCCGAGGAATTACCAGTGCATGAAAATGTGAGGCATCTAGTTGATAATAACTCACAGTTGAAATGGCTGAACAGTTAAATAGTTGAGTGGTTTATATCATTAAATTATTTAATAGTGAATTATTGTAGTGAGGAATTTTATTTGAAACAGTTGTGGGCAGAGGAAACCAGGATCTGTAGTCTTAATAGAGCCAGATTGGATGCTTAAAGCCAGAGACAGAGCAGATAGTTTAAAAGTTGAGTGTAGATAATGTATTGTATGTTGAGACAGAAAGTTTAATGGATGTTGATATGCAGATTGTTTAATGAATATTGGCATATAATTTAATGCATGAATGAGTGAATGGTTTGAAGAAGATAAATGGATAGAAGGTTGAATGGAATGTGCCTTATACCTTTGTAGAATGGAGAGATACAGAGAGAGTTGGTCTAGTTGAGCACCTGGCAGTTGATACAGGTGCAAATCAGTGTACTGTAATTAGACCATTGTGATGCCATAGTGCCAATTCAAAGTCTACTGTATGTTAATATCTAAGGTAAGGTCTTGCATCATTTAATGAGAACAGTTCAAATTCCTTCTCGTTCTTGTTCTCTCCATCTACTCTGCAGCGCTGCCTTTGGCTACACTGACTGTAGAGCCCCAGAGTCCTGTGTTCACTGGAGAGACGGTCACTCTGAAGTGTGTGATAGAGTCTCTCAGTGACTGGACATATAAGTGGTATAAGGAGTCCAGCAGCACACCAGTGTCTGAGGGAAACACCTTCACCATCAGTGAAGCTACTGAGTCTCACAAGGGTCAGTACTGGTGTCAGGGGGAGAGGAGAGACAGACCCACATCATCACAACCCAGCGAGAAAACAACTCTTGATGTCAAAGGTAAGTGTGTGTGTGTGTGTGTGTGTGTGTGTGTGTGTGTGTGTGTGTGTGTGTGTGTGTGTGTTTAAGAAGTTAAGACTTCCTGGTGTTAATCAAATGACATAAGCACCAGGAAGTGTTAAATTCTTGTACTTATTTCAAGTGTAAAAATCAGAGTTGAATTTCTGTTTAAGAGTAAAATCTGTTAAATTGTTGTAACTCTAACTACTGTCATAACTTTCAATATACTGTACATATGATGACGAGTGTATTCCCAGAAAAGTGAATGCCACAGCCCCAGCACATATGCTTAGAGAGATCACATTTTCAACCTTACTGAAATTTAAGCGTAAGATAAAAATACACTGCCCTCTGCAGAGCAGTGTATTTGGCCAAAATGCTAAAGTTCACTAAAAAGAGGAATATAAAATCATATTTTGGAAATTGATCTTATTGCCTTTAAGAACAGTATTGAAACCCCTATGTAAACCCTATGTATTAAATTCTCATAGAGGCAGATTTTTTTTTTCTTTTAAAGGTCAGTTATTTCATAGATCCAGGATACTATGCACTCAAATAGTTAATTTGGCCTTTGGAATAAAAAAAATCCCCACATCATCACATACCCTTCACCATCCCTAGAGAATCCCTAATGTAATTCTAGGCCAAATAACAGAAATGGAGCAGCCTGGATAATAGAAGACATACATGTGTGTACAGCATACACAAACAGCTTGTCTGTCGTTTTGTGTTCCCACAATATCACAGCCCCAGTGTGGCAAACTCCAAACGGACAGTTGTAGCGTACTGATGATTTCTTTATTCTGTCTCTCTAAGGCAATCCGACGGGAATCATAGTAGGTGTGCTGGTCGTGATCCTGGCAGTAGTGATTCTGATCTGGTGGAGACGGTAGAAGAGATGACCCCCACTGATGAGGAATGACATCAGTAGAAGGAGGACAGCCTGCACTTTGTCCACCATTTGAGTAGAGGCCCTGTGGGTGTCAGGCTCATATCAGGCGGTCAGATTTGTTGATGAGAACTCTTTTTCAGATTTTCAGATCAGATTTTTGTAAATGTATTCAATTTTGCTAAAATCTGTTTGACTTATTATGTATTTTGGCTACTTAAATTGCAGAGTTATATAATTGTAGAACAGGCACCGATCATTCACAAACATTCATTGTTGATTGTTCCATGTCAATAACACCCATGTAGAATAACATAAAGCAGAAAAGAACCAATGTAAGAGCAGAAAACAAAATGGCGACAGTGTGAAACAGGAACAGATCTTAGCCAAAGCGTGTTGCCGCTCAGCACGTCTTAGGGTGACTCTCATGTAAGGATTTATCGGTCCTTCCTTCCTCCCTCGATCCTCACCCCGGTCATAGCCCCTCCTACTAATGCATTTTGCGAAGGAAACAACGAAGGAACGAGTGGATGATGGAGGAACGAAGTTCGATGAACTGCGCAAATGAGACGTCCTTGACCAGAGCTGCCAACTCTCACGCTTTCGGCGTGTGACACACGATTTTGCGTGTTTACACACGCACTCACGCCATACATCCATTTTCTCACGCTAAGCAACATCTGATTTTGGGCTGAGACTAGTTCGTTCCTTTTAAAACTCCCCAACGGCTAAGAAGCGCCACTGTACAGTAGGCATACCCTATTAGTTGCATAGACATCCAAGTTTGCGACAGAAGGAGAGACCCGCGGGAGAAAATCTCAATCTGGTCAGAGAACTAGGTATGTTGACTGTCACAATTCATAGGCCTAGCCTATAGTTAATTAAGAATTCACTCTCTTAAACTTAACATCTTGAAAGAAATCAGTTTGTGTGGATGAACTTGATTCCCTAGCCTACATGTTAACTTTAGACATTGCACTGTTTTGTTTGCTGGAACGTGTGGATAAATGGAGAGAGCTTAATCATAGTGCTCACTAAAATCATAAAGGAACATTGCAAGACACTCATCTCTTATAAGATCCCTGAAAGATTTTCTTCAACTTGTTAGTGTTTTGAACATGTATTTTATCTAATGACACAGAAAGCAAAATTAATTGCATCCACATATCCTTGTCATGCATCTTCTATTTCACTCGCATAAAACCGTCAGATAGAAAGCCTTAGCCACCTCACGTATTTCTTAAAGCGACAGGCACTCAATTACATACACCACTGACTAATGCACACTTTTTAGCTACTAATAATTATGCAGATTGTAAAATACTAAACATTATCAACAAAATATGTACAGTTATAAGAATTCCAAAATATAGAAACATATGACCATACTTTTCTGTGTGTGTGTGGAGGGTCGAGCAGAATCTTATGGCCACTGGTGTGAATGATCACACAATATTCAATATTAGGTTACTGATTATTAAATCACCAAATACACTAAAATAGTTTTCTAAAAAAAGTCGAAATCACAACTCTTGACTTAGTATCCGTATCAAAACAATAATTTTGGTATCGTGACGCGTGCGGGACAAACTTTTGGTCACCCCCGACAGAATCTCACTCACCAGGTTTTTTGAAAAGTTGGCAGCTCTGTCCTCGACTGCGTACACCATTTAGCAAACGTGCGACGTCAGTGTAATAGGGCGGATACAAAAGACGCGCCGACATCTGTATGAAACTCGTCAGCTCTTCTGCTGATAAAAAAGGACATTCACAACATTGTGTTTTGAACTCAACACATAACGCATAATTAAAATTCACTAGGTCCGATGTTGCTTTTTTGTGCAGATACACAAAATGTTTCAATGGCAAATGTTGATAAGGACGTTCAATGAACTTATTGTTCGTTAGGCTACATTTATGTTTCTTCATGAGCCCCTAACATAATCCCACTATAGCTTTTAGCATCAACTTCACACGCCATAAATAACAGACAACATTTCTATATTTCTATATTTTTAAACGTTATACAGGATACGTCATCCATGCGTAGCCACAGAACGCCCATCTCCGAAATAACACTTCCGCGTGGGATGGTCTTGTGTTTCCTCTCGTATCGGGATTGCCACTTCCCTCCTCTGTCCTCGGTCTTGCCTTCTCTGGTTGCAATTACATGAATGAGATGTCCTCGTGAAGTCGACTGTCAGCGATTTCCGGTGAACGAGGATCGAGGGAGGAAGGAAGGACCGATAAATCGTTACATGAAAGTCACCCTTGGTCTTGGTCATGGTGGTGTAATCCCGGCTTTCACCACTGACTGCTCAAAATGGTACATGCTACACATGTCTGCCAATATAGAGAGGATCCCAACAGAGATATGCGTGTCTTTTTTACCTGTATCAATGTAAAGTAAAATGACTTTTGTAAAGATGTACAGATGATGTTTTTTTCTGGTCCTCTCACGTTTCAATGCGTGCACTCACTGGCTCTGGCACGCTACTTTGATAGCACTTAGCTCGCCCAGTTCATTTATTAGGATCCAAACAGAGATGAATTTAGAAACGACCAAACATCTCCATGTTTTCCCTATTAAAACACAGTAACACGAGTCTTGTATATCCGATCAGAATCTGATCTTTCTGACTGACTGTTCTCATTGCATATTGCAAGTAATCACATCCAATCTTGGCGTGCAATGCTCAGATCCGATATAAATTACACACACCTGGATTCATTAGGTAGAATGTGGATTCTTGCAACTTCCATAGAAACAGAGCAGAGACTGTATAATGCACTAGCATTGAGTATTGTTTAGTCTAAGTTTAATATAAGTTTAATATAACATGGTCAAAAGACATAGCCGCAACGTTGTTAGCATGTACTGTTTTAAGGCTGCTAGAATAGAATAGAATAGAATATATACTTTCTTGATCCCGTGAGGGAAATTCAGTTCTCTGCATTTAACCCAATTTAACCGAATTAGTGAACACACAGCACACAGTGAACACACAGTGAGGTGAATCACACAACCCAGAGCAGTGAGCTGCCTGCCCAACCAGCGGCGCTCAGGGAGCAGTGAGGGGTTAGGTGCCTTGCTCAAGGGCACTTCAGCCGTGGTGGACTGGTCGGGGATCGAACCGGCAACCCTTCGGCTACAAGCCCGAAGCCCTAACCAGTAGGCCACGGCTGCCCCGTGAACAATAACAATAACAAAAACAAAACACCATGGCTGCCCCAGTACACCACGGCTGCCCCTAAGCTTCTATAAGTCTATCATTGTCCTATGTTTGTTGCAGAACTGTGTAACATTTATTTGCCTCTTCTCTTGGCCTCTTCTCACTTGAAAAAGCGGCTCTAATAGGAGCTGCTAAGTGACAGTCAAATTTTTTTCCCAGAAGAACGCATAGTCTAGCCATTTTCTGAAACTTGCCAGCCCTGTAAAGGCTGTGTAGATTAGCTTCGGCATGTAAGCATATGCCATCTTCAAGTATGGCGCTGCATGGAGCATAGAAACAGCTCTGTGCACAAAAATCCGTGTTGGGCACGAGCTCTCATGCGCGTACATGTTGGTGGACGGCTAGCTATCCAGCGGCTACAGCCAATCATTACTCAGTGCGGGACTCCATTCGGACTAAGAGTGCCTTCATGCAGCTCGGAACCGCGGAGGACCCGTCTTAAAAAAGTTCCGACCAGCGAAAAAAGTGTGTTCATGGGATCAGTTCGGAAAATAAATACAGGAAACGCATAAATACGTTATTAGAACTGCTTACTATGGTTGAGCAAGAAGGAAAATGTCTTGGGCGAGTGTCATGAATAGGCTATTTGAAATGTCCATTTACATTAAGTAGCCTACAAGTAGGCCTAAGTTAGCCAAACTGATGAATCTTTACCTGTCCAGGAGCAAATTAACAACACTACTGTCTTAAAATTCTTCTCCATTTTCAGCCGTCTCAATCTCCTATACAAATCCTTGTTTTATTTCAGACGAATTTCGGATTCATAACAAGGTCTTTTTATGTTTCATAACGTTAGACATTTTTTTATCTGACACATTTGTAACTGCAGCAGCTGTCTATGGTGGTAACTAGCAGAGCTGGCAACCCGGATGCCGAAACACTACTGACTTCGTGATTAGTAGATAAGTGTAGGGCGGTGCATCAAACCAAAACACAACATAATAACATCAACATCAGTTGAGGGCTGCAACTTGACAATATATTGGCTGGACCATCAGTGATAGAAGTATTTGAAATCAGCATGATTTCTTAATGTCTAGTGACATACAGTATCAGGGCCATTTTATGATTAACTGAAATACATTTCTTACATACTGTTCCTTTAAGGGAATAACGTAATTTAATGACGTAGTTTAATATGAAAAAATGGTGAAGTGTTCCTTTAATTCACAACCATATCGCTGGGAGTGTGTAAATGTAATAAAAGTCCCTCCTTATCTCCCTAAACAGACAGAACACCCAATGGTTCAGTCCCAAGCACACTCTCAGCACCTACACCATGTTACTGTTTTAGTCACAAGCACACACACACACACACACACACATACACACACACACACACACACACACACACACACACACACACACACACCATGTTACTGTTTTACTCCTAAACGCACACAGCACCTACACCATGTTACTGTTTCAGTCCCAAACACACACAGCACCTACAGTACACCATGTTACTGTTTCTTTAAGGAATTTGACTCTAGGCTGAATGATGGACTTTAGTTCTGATGATAACTGTGTTCTCTGCTGTCATACGAAGGTCACTCTGAAACAGGTATCAGACAGTATTGGTGGAATTTTGGTTAAAACAATAGGTACAATAAGGTAAGTACATTGACTTGTTTTATGGCTAAACTGAAATCAATCTGATTGAAGTGAAAAATCTTGGCAATTTGAAATTACAAAAAGATCAGATTAAAAAAAACAGCATTTATTTAACAACATTGTTCTATGCTGTTAAATAAATGCTCTACACGGAAGCGTCTACTTCTTGGCATCTAGATGTACATGGCAGAGTACAATGGTGTCTTGTTGTCTTTGAATGAGGAACTGTTTTCCAAACTCTTCAGTAACGATCCTTTACATATTTACCTCTGGTAGACAGGGACAATAATCAGTATTTCAGTGCATTTTGACCTACAGGTTTAAAATGCTGAATGTTGTGTTTATTGCTGATTCACTGCCCCATGTCATGTGACCCCAGACTGGAACACATTTATTGTTGCATAAGGGCGTGTCTCTATACCGTACTACAAACTGGTACCTCAACAGAAGGGTCCCCTAAAACAGTACGGTTCGGTACGCTTATTTAGGTACACTTTAGAACTTCTCACAATCGAAACACAAATAATTGCGGACCGAACTGAACTGAACTATACCGTACTGCTCGGTGGAAACGAGACTTAAGTCTGACTTTGAACATGGTGTGCAGATCTTCATTGGTTGTTGATAGAAAGCCTGTTTAACAACGTGCTTAAAACTGTAGGCTATGAGGGCACAAGGAAAAATTTGGCTGCCTATATTGCAAAAGTGAACATCCCTCGCCCCCCATGTCCTGTCATTTTTAATCAAACATCAGAAATGTCTTTTTGGCAGAAGGCGTAATTTTAGAAAAAAGTTATGGGTTTTTAAATGTTCCTCATTGTTTAATTTGCCAAATGAAAGTCAAAGTCTTTCTGAAGTCCAAATAAAAGATAGACTACCTGTTACAATCGCGATGTACCTAACAGACAGCAGCATAACCTCGAGGTGTTTCAAGGTAGCCTATTACTAGGTGATTACAGTTTTTCTCAAATGCTAAAACACATTTCACAAATGTTTCCCCCATGTTCCACAATGTCTAAACACAATACCCTTTTCTAAAGCTACATAAGCACAACCACACTTCTCACTTCAAAACTCAAACTTTCACACCAAAAGAGCAGCTCGAAGCTTTCAAAAATGTAAACACTATACACATCATTACACACTACAGCAAAACAATTGAAAACACAATGCTCAATTTGAGAGTAGGTTCTTTGTTTCATAACTGCCAATGCATATTTTTAAAAAACTTTAGAGTAACAGATCTTCTTAGATCTCTGCAGAGGATTAGACATTTGAAGAGTTATTTTCCAAAACGCTATATCCACCATTTTACTAATGAATTGTCATAAATATATATTTTTAAATTGTGTTTTTCAAGTAATCTCAGTGAAACTGTATTGGGTTATGTTTAGTTACAGTAATTTATCTTTACTCAATAAAAACAAAACAAATTTTTATTGATATTACCTGAAAAACACAATTACTGTAAATTCAGTAACATGATTTGTTACAGTACAGTAATGTTTTCAAAAATGGATTTGGAAGCGTGTTGGAAAAGACCTCTTCATTTAGAGTTGAGTTTCATATGAAGAGTACAGAAAATTCTGCAAGTACACTACTGTAACACAACTCAATGCAAAACACAGAATCTATTGCACACAACAGTACTCTTGAAAAGGTGATCAGGGTGTGAAGTTCTTTTCTTTTCTTCATTCACACCACACACACACACACACACACACCACAGTCACTGCGCATTAGCAACAAGTGTCTTCATTTTTGAGTCGTTGTGTGTAATAAATGACGCCAGGTGTGTTCATTGTGTTCAGTTGCTGACTGTGGCAAGCATTTTGCATCACATGAGCTTTCATTTGAGAATATGTTTTGCAACATGTGTTTTAGCAAGGAAAAATGTGCTTAGATTTATGAGAACGGAGGATTGTGTTTTGTGAATTGTCTCTTCATGTGAAATGTGTTTATGGTATTGAAAAATTGTGGCTAGATTTAGTAAATGTGTTTAGACAACTGGCATAAATAACGCTGACCAATCAGAATTTTGACTTGCAGTGCGACAAGACACAACAAATTGATGCTCCAGAACAGAAACCTAAAGTATCACCAGCAAAAGTCAGTTCATGTCAATGGAGCAGATCAGGTAAAATATGTTATTTAATGGCTACTTTGTTTATGATTTATTATGTTATTTTTGTGTTATGTATTTCTGTATTCACTTATCTAAACACAGGCATTACATTATGGCGTCATTTATTTTGGGTGTCCTGGGGTCTGGATATTACCTATTTTCCCAACCTGAAGGTACTTTTAAGTTCATATTCTAAAATGCACAGTTCCGGTCCTTGATTATAATTAGCTGAATCTCGTTTGATGCCGTTGTAAAATCCAAGATAAACACACACCTTGACCGACCGTATTTCATTCTGTAGTAATGCAACTTTATGGTGTTCAAGCAACAGGCAAAAACTGTAATTCTCCTTTGCTCTGTGTTCTCTCCATCTACTCCTCTGCAGCTAACTCTCTAACATGCTGCCAACTCTCACGCTCTAGTGCCACCTACTTGTCAAAGTTGGAACTACGTTCACACCTGTAATTTTGATCTGTATGGCCGATTTTGATAAAGCGTATACCACTGAAATTGTTGGAGGCTGACAATTTCAACGCACACTATGACGTTACTTTCCGCCATGATGGATTTTCCGCCATTTTTAATTTTGTCAAAAGTGAAAGTAAAGTGACCCTGCATATTTTGTCTGATTGTCACAAAACTTGGCACACAGGGTCTACAGACCATGACCTGTCAGGGGTGTACATTTTCTTTCCATATGTCAAAGCGTTTGCCCGTGGCAGCTAATCAAATTCTATTGCAAAGCCGCCAAACAGGAAGTAAGCTCAAATTCCGGAAACGCTTTGACGTATCAAGACCATATTTAATGGGATGACTTTAGATACCATCCAAAGTAAACTCAGTTAACTTGGTGTCATTTGGCCACTATGGAACGAAGTGTCTTATGTATGAAATAGAGTGTAGTATGCAGGACCAAGTGTGTTGCATAAAGGAGTAAGTGTGTTGTAGAATTTCAACTAGAGTGCAAAGCAGCACTTTTGTGTAAGGTATAGGTACATGTGTTTGAGATATGGTACAAAAGCTTCAATTTGTGTTAACCTAAGCATGGGTCTATAGTGTTCAAGCAACGGGCAAAAACTGTAATTCTCCCTTGCTCTGTGTTCTCTCCATCTACTCCTCTGCAGCTACACTGACTGTAGAGCCCCAGAGTCCTGTGTTCATTGGTGAGACAGTCACTCTGAAGTGTGCAATATCGTCTCTCAGTGGCTGGACATATAAGTGGTATAAGGACTTCAGCAGAATTGCAGTGTCTGAGGGAAACACCTTCATCATCGATGGAGCCACTGAGTCTCATAAGGGGCAGTACTGGTGTCAGGGGGAGAGGAAAAACAGACCCACATCATCACAACGAAGCTGGAAAATAACTCTTGATGTTAAAGGTAGATGTGTGTGTGTGTGTGTGTGTGTGTGTGTGTGTGTGTGTGTGTGTGTGTGTGTGTGTGTGTGTGTGTGTGTGTGTGTGTGTGGTTGTAGTTATCTCCAAACTGTGCAACGTTGAACGCTAGCTTCCCTCTAACGGACTTGCTAACTATACAGTACTTTATGGGAAAATGTCTACTTTTTATGTACAAAATACAAAAGCTTAACAGAGGCCAGACATTTACCCTGCTAACAATTTCTGGTTAGGAGAACGTTTTTAGAACGTTTTTTTCCTGGTTAGGGGAACGTTGCCTGAAAGTTGCGAATGTTGCCCCATGGTTCCCCAGGAAAGTTTTCCTAACGGAAATACGTTTTTTTCTGGTTATTTATTTTGGTTAGCAGAACGTTCTCCTACCCTTTAGGGAACGTTACAATATTTGGTTGCATTAACGTTCCCCTAACCTCACAGCAACAACATTGAAAGGGGGGAAAAATATGTAGATTTATTGTGACATATAGATTAGCTCCGCTGATTTACACTCGCCGTCTGCGACGATATGTGTGGCCACAGAATCAGAGGGAGAACGAATGTCTTTGATGATTAAGGCAATAACAATTCACTACACGTATATTTCACTTACTTGCTTGCTGAACTGCGACGATGGCCAGTTATTTATGTCAGCGTAGTTTTTAAATGCGGGTTAGGTCTAATACTTTCTTGTCTACGGTGTCTTTTTCCCCATAATAAACGATTAAGTCAGATCGGTTGTTCAAAACATCAGCAGAGCAGGCTAGCCTAAGCTGAAATGTCCCAACCACATTGTTTCAAAATTCAAAACTGGCTGCTTTTATTGCATCGTATTCCATTACTTCTCAGTTCAGAACTATGATGGATTTTGGTTTAATTTGTTTTAAATTGGGACTGGGAAATGTTAGCCTGACTCTCGCCAGACCCTTGTAGTTCCGCCATGCTCCACCAGAGGCTGAGCTCCACACAAGGGTCTGGACGCGAGGGCAACCCAAACCCCTGGGCCAGTGATCAAAAAATAATCGACCAATCAGGAGCGCCGAAGCGAGTGTTTGATTCAAATAACAATGGCGGCACGCAGCGAGGAGTCTTGTGCTGACATTGATTCTGCTATTTCAACCGTTTTGTCGAATCTATCGAGTATTCATTCTTTAAAAGATTAACAGAGAATAGTTTTGAAGACATTTATTGGTGGCAAGGATGTTTTTACTCTTCTTCCGACCGGGTTTGGCAAGAGCTTGAAGAAGCCTAGCACGTCATTCAAGATAACAGGCAAGTGGTTTATCGAATCACATGCGAGGATGTTTTACAAGGACCCGCCTTCAGAAATACATCTCCTATCGAGAAGTCCCAGATCCTTGTGTGAAGCAGACAGCGAACTACAGGATCTGGCGAAAGTCAGGTTAGGGAAATGTGGGTTAGGCTAAGTGAAAACAGTGCACTCGTAGGCTATAACTTGGACAGCCGGAGCCACTTGCACTGCGAGACAATTGTTTTTGTAAGCAAACTGGCTGGTGGAGATTAACCAAGATTATAACTTGGGTTGATTGTACAGCCCAACTGTTGACATTCTGTGCATGTCTGAAAGACTGTATTTCACAAATGAAACCAGTGCGAGTTGACTGCAGGGCAGCATTTGTTTTCATGGCGGTCCAGGGATTTCTCTCTCGGGAAATGTTAGCATGAAATCGGTGGCTAGCCTATATCTCCTACACCCGGTTTACCCTGTATCAGTGGGTTTTTTTTAAAGCCTATTGACTACTGTATTGGACTTAATGGAACAAGTGCATGGAAAACGATGTGAAGAACGTGATTCAATACCATACAGCCAGTAGCCTACGTGAGTAACTTTATCTCTGTGTTATCCAAATGTCTTAAAGTTAGCGAGGTACAGAGTCTGCTAACACACCAACACACCAGAGCTGGCTGTTTTTTTTTCCACGGACCCGAGATGATCGAAGTAGCTTCTCTCAACCTCTTCTCGCGCTGGCTGCCCCTTCATGCTAGACGGCTATTAGGGAACCTGAGTGACGCGCATCTACTTCCATTGGACCTAAATCGTGAAAAGTTATGAACGGGAGTCAATGGAGAGATAATAATTAGTGTGCTTGCAAAAGCACGTAGGAAAACGCGTTAATGCCCGTAACGTTTGATCCGTATGGCCGATTTTGATCAAACGTATACCATTGGAATCCTCTGACTAAGCCGATTCCAACACACTATGTGACGTAATTTTCCGCCATTATGATGGATTTTCCACCATTTAGAATTTTGTCCAAAGTCAAAGTAAAGCGATCTGGCCGCATAGTTCATCCGATCGTCATGAAACTTGGCACGCATGATCTACAGACCAAGTCGGATCAACTGCCTTGATTTCACCTTCATACGTCCAAGCGTTCGCCTGTGACAGCCAATTAAATTTAGCGAGCGAAGCCGCCAAACAGGAAGTGTGCCTATCTTGTAAATGCTGTGACGTATGAAAGTCATATTTGGTGGGATGACTTGAGACCCCATCTAAAGCACCCTCAATAAATGTGGTGTTATTTGGTCAGTCGATGGCTCTATAATTAGCAAAACCGTGTGAATTTAATGGGGCTGGATCTGTTTGTGGCATTGGGATTTTCAATCATTGACACAGGGGGTGCTGCCATCATGACTGTCACTGCCGGACCGCATCAGAAGTGGTCATCACTGTTTGAAGGGCTGGGCTGTCTGTCTGCCTTCGCCCATAAACCCCTCATTGACTCCTCAGTGACTCCAGTCGTCCAGCCTCTGCGCCGTATTCCACTGGCCTTGTGGGATGGAGTGTCCATCGAGCTGCAGCGGCTGCTGGATGCCGGTATCATTCAGCCGGTTGATGCGTCACTATGGATTTCGAATTTGGTTGTGGTCAGAAAGAAAACAGGGGCACTGCGCGTCTGTGTGGACCTCCGTGCTGTGAACAAAGCTGTCATCCCAGACAGGTACCCATTCCTCACGTCTGAGGAACTCAAGGCTCAATTTCACGGCTCCACCGTCTTTTCAAAACTGGATCTCAGAGAGGGCTATCTCCAGGTGCCACTCCACCCGGAAAGCAGAAACCTGACGGCCTTCGTTACACCCCTCTGTGTTTTCCGCTACACGAGGATGCCGTTTGGCCTTAGCTCCGCCCCCTCCTGCTTTCAAAAGGTAATGACCTCAGTGCTGGCAGGTATACCAGGTGTGGCTATTTACCTTGATGATGTGGTGGTACATGGGGCTACTTCTGCTATCCATGACAGTCGCCTGCAAAGTGTGTTCGAAGCCCTCGCCAAACACAGCCTAACCCTCAATGGCAGCAAATGTGTTCTTGCTGTGCCGGCCATTGAATATGTAGGCTTCCGACTCTCCACTGAGGGCATCTTCCCCCTTCAATCTAATGTCGAGGCCATCCTCTCTGTTCCCGAACCAACTTCGGCTACCCAGCTCGCTTCATTCCTAGGCATGACGGGCTACTACATGAAGTTCATGCCTCAGTATTCAGCCATAACAGCCCCACTGCGCCAGCTGCTTCAGAGAGATGAGCCTTGGGTCTGGTCTCTAGAATGCACCAAGGCAGTGCAAACCCTTAAAGCTCAACTTACCTCACCTCCTGTGTTAGCACATTTTGACATATCCAGTCACACCCTGGTCACCTGTGACGCCTCAGCCATGGCGATAGGGGCTGTACTGTCACAAGTACAGAATGGCGTGGAGAGGCCTGTGGCATTCGCCTCCCGAGCTCTGAACCAAACCGAACAAAGATACTCAGTTGGAGAGCGGGAGGCCGTTGCTTGCATGTGGGCTTGCGAGAGATCGTACCTCTACCTTTATGGCCGCCAGTTTACGCTGAGAACAGACCACCAGATCTTGACAGGTCTGCTCTCCTCTACTGGCACCGGTCACAAGCCGCTGAGACTGCATCGTTGGTATGACCGCTTCCGCCAATACAACTACACGCTACAGCAGTGGTCTCCAACACGGTGCCCGCGGGCACCAGGTAGCCCGCCGGCAACTTTTGAGGCATCCGCGTGGATGTTCTAAAAATAGCCATTGGTTGACGCAGAGTTCAGAGTTCTACATTTTTAAAAATATTATATATTTCTAAACATTTTCGTGTTATAATACAAGTTTAGCTGTAGAGGAGACCAACTTGTAAGATTTCCTACAACATTTGAAAATGAATTTAGTGATGTAAATAAAGAAAATGATAATTATACCGCCAAAAGTTAGCCTATACCACCACTGTGCAGACTCCCCTTAACATTAGAACACAAAATGTAAAGAAGGATAACTTCTGCGTGGCTTTCAGTAGGCTAATAGCTATGTCTGAAACCAAGAAAAAAAAGACATATCACTTCCAGTGCGAATGGGAAGAAGAGTTCTTCTTTACTACAGTAAAAGACAAAAGCGTTTGTCTGATTTGTGGAGCTGCCGTAGCTTTGGCCAAGAGACACAATGTGGAAAGACATTTTTCTACATTGCACAGAACTTTCCATGCTAGCTACCCACCAGGCAGCACACTGAGGGCAGAAAAGGTGCGTGAGCTAAAAGCAGCTTTGGGCAAGCAGCAATCCTTCTTCACAAAGCCCGTGAAACAGTCAGTAGCTACAACTGAAGCCTCATTTAGGGCAGCACAGTACCTGGCTGTAAACAAGAAGGCCTTTTCGGATGGTGAGGTTGTGAAAGGGGTAATGTCCGTGGTAGCAGACACCTTGTTCAAAGACCATAAGAACGGGAAAGAAATCATCGCTGCTATCTCGGATGTCCAGCTAAGTGGCAATACCATTGCCAGGAGAGTGTCAGCGATGTCCACGGACTTAACGCAACAGCTTAACCGTGACCTGGGCACATGCAAATGGTTCAGCATTCAATGTGATGAGTCTGTGGACAACAGTAGCACGGCGCAGCTGATGGTCTTCGTTCGCATGGTGTTCAGTGATTTCACGACAAAAGAAGAAATGCTGACTTTGCTTCCCCTGAAGACAACAACTAAGGCTGTTGACATCTATGAAGCCATGAAGCGGTATTTCACCGAGAAGAATATCCCATTGGAAAAGTTGGTATCGGTGACGACCGATGGAGCCCCCGCAATGACCGGCCGTCATTCAGGGTTCGTTGCGCGCTGCCGACAAGATCCCGATTTTCCACGGTTTCTAAATTACCACTGCATCATCCATCAGCAGGCAATATGTGCAAAAGTGATGGGTTTCGACCACGTCATGACTCCGGTCGTGAAGATTGTGAATAGCATCCGCTCCAAAGCCACACAACACAGGTCATTCAAACTTCTCTTGGAGGAGCTGTCAGCTGAGTACGGTGATCTCTTGCTGCACACAGAGATTCACTGGCTCAGCAGGGGTAGAGTTTTACAGCGTTTTCTGTCCCTTCTGGATGAAATAAAAGAATTCATGGATTCGAGAGGTCAGGACACTGCTTTGCTCCAAGACCCCGAGTGGAAGCTCGACCTTGCCTTTCTAACGGACATCACAGGGAAACTTAACCATCTCAACTGTGAGTTGCAAGGCAAAGACAAGAATGTCACTGACATGATCAGTGCTGTGAGTGCATTCAGAGCCAAGTTGAACATTTTCTCTGTGCATTTACAAAGTAAGAAATGTCTTCACTTTCCATCTGTGCAGTCAATTCTAAACATTGCGTCTGGGGCCTTGGACAGGGCTGCAGAAAAGTACACCCAGCTCATATCTAGGCTTGGGCATGAGTTTGAGGAGAGATTTCAGGACTTTGACAAACTGCAGCCATGTGTCACATTCATTTCTAATCCCTTTTTGCAAGTTGATATCACATGCATTTCAGAGCAGTTAGGTGAAACTTTTAACTTAAATGCTGGTGAGCTAGAAATGGAAATCCTCACGTTGCAAAATGACATTACTCTCAAAGCCCACCAGGGTTCCCCTCAGTTTTGGTGTCTTGTGGACTCAGAGAAATACAAAGGTTTGCATACAGCAGCTTTAAAAGCTGCTTGCTTATTTGGTTCAACCTATCTGTGTGAATCAGCCTTCGCTAACATGAGCTTCATTAAAAACAAACACAGAACTCGTTTAACTGATACTCACCTTGAGGATTCTATTAGAGTTGCTGTGTCAAGCTACACCCCTAACTACAGTGCACTGGTGGACTCCATGCAATGCCAGGCTTCCCACTAGCCTTGCAACAGCTTTACTGTAAATGTCATAAATGTGCCTAGCCTAGATAGACATTTTACTACTCTAAAATGTAATGTAAATTTGGGAATTTAAAATAAAAGTTAATATTATTTAATACAATTGTTGAGGCTATTAATTACTCATGTCTTCATTGATTATTATTGATTAACACAAATAATTTTACATAGTCATAGTTTTATAGTGAAATTAAGACGTTTCCCCCCCCCCCCCCGAATGAGTAGCCCTTTTTTTCACCCTTGGGTAGCCCTCGACCCCAAAAAGGTTGGAGACCCCTGCGCTACAGTTTACCCCGAGCCGTGATAATGTCGTTGCAGACCTTCTCTCTCGGTCGGTTCCTGCCCAGGCCATGCCCACCAGCGTCAACCACATCGAAACGGAGATCATTCACATGCTTCACTCCCTGCTCGAGTCCACGGTCACTCTACAGGAACTGAAGGCAGCCTCAGAACAGGATCCAGCCATCTCCCAGCTCTGCACCTACATTCGTCAGGGATGGCCAAGGGAACCGCCAGAGGAGCTGTTGGCCTTTTCTCGTGTCAAGCAGGAGCTCTCGTGTTGGAATGACACCTGTGGCGCGTGGGCTTTGCACTGTGATTCCAGGGGCCCTTCGTGCCCGTGTGCTGGCCATGGCTCATGAGGGCCATCTGGGCATAGTGAAACTTAAGCAGAGATGCCGTGACCTGGTGTGGTGGCCAGGCATAGATAAAGACATTGAGGCCCTTGTTAAAGAATGCCCAGCATGCCTTGTGAGTGGAAAAACCGGCCGCCAGCCCCCACCACCCCTGCAACCTCTGGCCTGGCCCTCAAAGCCATGGGAGCATCTGCAATTAGACATATGTGGCGAGATCCACGGTGCCCCCCATTCTCAGCGGTTCTTGGTCGTAGTGTATGATTTACACTCTAAATGGCCTGAGCCGACCACTACCGGCTCTGTGACCTCCCAGGTC
Source organism: Sardina pilchardus (assembly GCF_963854185.1). NCBI lineage: Eukaryota > Metazoa > Chordata > Actinopteri > Clupeiformes > Clupeidae > Sardina > Sardina pilchardus. The sequence continues at coordinate 14,427,298 of NC_084994.1, read as the reverse complement.
ATTGTGGACTTGCTGGAGTCCCTCTTCTCCCGCTGGGGCCTTCCACAGACATTACCACCGACAATGGCCCACAGGGAGAACAAGATGGCATCATTCCGGTCCACTCCACAGCAAGTGGTTCGCCGACTGGGACCAGCTACATACCTCCTAGATGACGGCACCCGCTGGCACGCCAGCTGCCTTCAGAAGGTGCCAGATCCTACTGCAACGTCAACTCAGAACAGCGACATGATACCACCCAGAGCGGAGCAGGAGGACTCCACACCTCAATCAGCCGCACCGCCTGAAGACACTCCCTCGTCCTCACATCCAGTGGCCCCGTCACCACTGCCCCTGTCCCCAGCATCACCAGTCGCCTCACCTGCAGCTGTGTGTTCTCCACGGCCAGTGCGCACAAGAGCTCGGCCGGATTACCTGAAGGACTTTGTGTCTACCGCTCTTATTTGAACACCCCCCCCCCCCCCCCCCCCTTGAGAGGGGAAAATGTTATGTCCGTTCAGGACAATCTGTGTTTGTTTGGTAACGCCTATCTGCTCTGGGACATACCACTGGTGAACCTAGGCAACCCGTCACGTCAGTGTAAGAATTCGGCAATCGAGGGCAATGCCGCCAAACTCGAGGCAGCTTCGCGTCTTTGCCAAACTTTGGCGCTTGGTTGCGTCTCCTGCCGGGGCGCTGTCGCAGCACGTCGGAGCAAGCACACTTCGCACTTTCCCACCGGGGAAATGCCTCTAGTTATTTTTTGGTCCCGTTCGAATTGTACTGTGCATTTCACATATGATGTGTGTGAATTTAAAATATATTTTCTCACGTCAATAAAGTACTGTTATTCAATAGACTTTAAAAGTTATGTTAGTTTTGTGCAAATCTGCCAAGTGGACTACATCTCTCGTCTCAAACGATGTACGTCACTCACCAACATTAGACGAGCGGCTCGCTAGTTAGCTAGTTGCTATGCTAGTTAGCGGTTACATCTTGCTGCCAACTATGTAACTTTACTGTAGTTTATGTACAGTCTATGGAGGAATACAACTTATTTGGAGTGTTTAATGCTCTGACTCATGGTATTTTCCCCGGCAAGGGGGGAAGTTCAAATAAGACCTGCTGTTTCTGGTGCCGGTGGCTGTGCCTGTGAAGTGGGCTAACGTCACTAACGCGACTGATGTGTTTGTAGTCGCTGGAATTACGATATTTCACAATGTTGTAATTCACTAGTTACGAAATGAACTGCAAATGTCTTATGAAAATTTGTCTTTAAAATTGACAAACATCATATGTGTAATTCATGGCACAAGACGATCGGGACCACAACATAATTTATCTTTCTCCATAGACTTTCATTCATTTTTTTTCCGATCTTAGGTCCAGTGGACCGTCCTGGAAAGGGGCGGAGACTTAGGTTCCCTATATGGCTCGTTATGAAGGTATAATTGGGGCAAAAGTCACGAGCACATTTAACTGCAGATTTCGCATTCGCACACTAAAGTCACAAATGTGTAACCGTACATTTGAAGTTGTAAATATTTTTTTCATACCTTGTTAACACAAAATAGGGCTACGGGTTCACGAATCCGTTTTACAAGTTCACAAAACCGTTTTACAGATACACGAATTCTCACCTGTGCATCACAAGTTCCTGGCCTCATCCCCTCGAGACTTTTGCCCCACTTACACTGCAACGATTGGGGCAAAACACATTCGCACATCCGTGTTTCATAGTCTGAGAACATGCACAACATTCGTGCATTTGTAAACCCAAATGTGCAACAGAAGTTGTGCATCTGTGAAATATTTTCTCATTAATAAAAGTCTTGCACGACTACAAGTGAATTGATACAAGTGCTTGAGTCTACATCTGCGAGTTTCCGTCGCTGTTTTCCGGGGACGAATACTTTTGCACCAATTATTCCACCTAGCGATGTGCAAAACCGATTTGTACTCGTGCACACAGAGAGCATCGATCGAAAACAAAACAAGGCGGCCGGATCTGGATCTGGATCTGGATCGCGCCCACCCTGCTCATATAGCCTAACCTCCGCTTGTTTCCTCATCAATATAAAGGACAAGGACGCACAATTTGTAGATTTTCTTTTCACAGAGTGAGAAAACATATTTCGGAGTGATTATTTGCACCCGGGTGTAGCCTAAATAGTGGAATGGAGGCATTTTCTTATTTGCACCCAAACCTGTAGCCTAATGCGTGCAGAAACAGATGGGATGGCCTACCTAAATCTAACAAGTTAGGATTTTTAAAAACAATCTTTTTGATGGAAACGTGGTGCTAAATTCCCATAAACTTGTTCAGTGAACGGGTAAAACCGTCCGTTTGTAAGCAAAATCAAGAATTACGAGTTTGTTTACCGTCACCTAGCAACCACAAGATAGACAAATATTAGTAGTCCATGGAAGTTTGTTAGCAATCGTGTAGGGTAGCGGGTAAATGCATCTGTCGGGACTTTCAGATTGGCAGTTCGAATCCCATTCAAGCTTTTCCCACTTCTTTTTTTTTTTTTTGCATGCCAAAATAACATATTGTGAAAGTATGTGCGAACGACTCTCTTTTCTTTGTTGACGTTACCTCGGGGCAAATAAGAGTTTGTGCTTAATGAACCTGTTAAAATGGTCTAGTTTTATTTTAGTTATAGAAAGGCTACCGTTGTGAGTAGAACGCTTCTAGTCAACTCCTCTACAGAAAACAACTCTTTCAACTATTTAGGCATGCAAAAAAAAAGAAGTGGGAAAACTTTGGATAGGACTAGAACTGCCAAACTCAAACTACCGGTGTATGCATTTACCCGCATCCCTACACGAATTGTCGTATAATACGAAGGACTACTAATATTTGTCTATCTTCTGGTTGCTAGGTGACGGTAAACAAACTCGTAATTCTTGATTTTGCTTACAAACGGACGGTTTTACCCGTTCACTGAACAAGTTTATGGGAATTTAGCACCACGTTTCCATCAAAAAGATTGTTTTTAAAAAGCCTAACTTGTTAGATTTAGGTAGGCCATCCCATCTGTTTCTGCACGCATAGGCTACAGGTTTGGGTGCAAATAAGAAAATGCCTCCATATTACTATTTAGGCTACACCCGGGTGCAAATAATCACTCCGAAATATGTTTTCTCACTCTGTGAAAAGAAAATCTACAAATTGTGCGTCCTTGTCCTTTATATTGATGAGGAAACAAGCGGAGGTTAGGCTTTATGAGCAGGGATGTGTGGGCGCGATCCAGATCCAGATCCGGCCGCCTTGTTTTGTTTTCGATCGATGCTCTCTGTGTGCACGAGTACAAATCGGTTTTGCACATCCCTAGGTGGAATAATTGGTGCAAAAGTATTCGTCCCCGGAAAACAGCGACGGAAACTCGCAGATGTAGACTCAAGCACTTGTATCAATTCACTTGTAGTCGTGCAAGACTTTTATTAATGAGAAAATATTTCACAGATGCACAACTTCTGTTGCATTAGTTCACATTTGGGTTTACAAATGCACGAATGTTGTGCATGTTCTCAGACTATGAAACACGGATGTGCGAATGTGTTTTGCCCCAATCGTTGCAGTGTAAGTGGGGCAAAAGTCTCGAGGGGATGAGGCCAGGAACTTGTGATGCACAGGTGAGAATTCGTGTATCTGTAAAACGGTTTTGTGAACTTGTAAAACGGATTCGTGAACCCGTAGCCCTATTTTGTGTTAACAAGGTATGAAAAAAATATTTACAACTTCAAATGTACGGTTACACATTTGTGACTTTACTGTGCGAATGCGAAATCTGCAGTTAAATGTGCTCGTGACTTTTGCCCCAATTATACCTTCATAGCTCGTAGGCCTAATATCAATCCAACAGAGGGGGGAAGAATAGAATATGCCTATAGGCCTACTGATGTCGAATTTGCAACAAATTATATTCCGACTGAAGTTACAGTGTGGCTGCTGGCCGTGTTCAATTGGAAACTCGGGGGCGATTTTCATCAACAATTTCAACCCCAAGCACATAACCAGAAAATATGTTCTACGGTTATACAAATAAGATACCGCAAACAACTAAGTAGCAACGTTGTGTGAAAAGAGAAATGCAACCAGAATATAGCGTTTATTTTTTGTTCGGGGAACTTTGATAACCTGGAGCTATGTTCTCTCCAGGGTATTAGAAGGTTATTGAAAAACTAACCACAGGAGAACCAACGGCTAACGTTATTTGATTGCTGGGATTCAACCATAATATAACGTTTCTTTTTTTTTGTTGTAAAAACGTTAGGGGAACGTTAATTTTTTTGACAACCTGGAGATAACGTTCTCTAACAGGGCGTTCACACTGTCTACGTCCGTCGATGGATCACGGAATGCCTGTCTGCCGTATGTATATTTGCATACACGCTATCTGATTGGCTAACGGATCCGTCGCTGCCTGAAAAGTTGAACATTTCTCAACTTTTTTGACGGAGGCAGCGGAGCTGAAGGGACGGACGGACCCACAATTCCTTTCGAGTCCGCCCCATGCAAAGTAAATGAGATCCGTTGACGGACGTAGACAGTGTGAACGCCCTGTAAACGTTATTAGTAGGTTACTAAAAAACTAACCACAGGGGAACCAAATGCTAACGTTACTTAAAGTTAGCAGAACGTTATTTGCTTGCAGGGAACCAACTTCATTTCATTATCAGTGTGACGGTAACATGTGTTGCCATTCCTGCTAGTTCAGGACAGAGCTAGTTTCCATGCTCTGGGTAAACTTATTGCAACTCTTCCCTCTTCAGAAAACAGTCCGATGGCTCCTTTCATTTGTGATTTATTGTCCTCAGCGTAGGCTACAACATGTAAACAGTGGGCATGGAAAATAAATGTAGGCTAGACGTACTGTAACTGCTGCCTCTAGTCCTGTGTCAGCTTTCAATCCTCGTGTGTGCTACACACACACCTTCCGCCTACGTTAGGCTACCATTACAGACACTACATGTAGCTGATGTAAACAAACCCCCTAACCTGCAACACACGGTTATGTGCAAGAACAAGTCACGTACGAGATGAAATCGTTTTAACATGAGAAATCGTAGCTCTGATCGTTGATCTATCATTCACTTCTTCTTCTTCTTCTTTGGCATTTAACGGCAGCTGGCACCCAATTTGTAGCATTGCTCTCTCATTCACTGAGCAGCGCCACACACCACAAGCAGGCTGCAGTGTAGAACGTTCTGTTGCATTAGTTCCGCTTTTGACGTACAATTGTAATAAATTCATAAATGTTTTTTTTTGTTAGCACGGGGTGGCCAAGGGGGTGGCCAGGGACGTAGCTACAGGGGCACGGGACGCCCTAGGCCCGTGTAGAACCGCCACTATCGTTGGGGGACCATTCACTAAATGTACACATAAATGCATTTATTTAGGGCCCGAGCACCGAGGTGCGGCCGCTGTAGCAGCGGCTGCACCGTAGGTGCAAGGCCCTATTGCTTCTGCTCAGATTATTATTATGTCTGTGGAATCTTCTTACAGGTCATGTTTGGCATTTTTTCACCATCTTAGCATGCTCTAAAACTCTTGAAATTTGGCAGTTAGATGTGGAATTGGTAACGCTACTCAGAGACAGAGCTCTGGCCAAGGGTGTGGCTCAGGGACTCTATAGCGCCACCTACCGCGCTGTCTGTTGTGGTTGACACGTGCATGCACGAAAATGAACCAAATTTGGTAGGCATGTGTGTTCTATTAATCTGAACAACTTTTACATTTACACTCTATAGTAAATATTAGAAGAATTTGAGTTATGATTATGATTATGATTTTTGCACATCATGTATTTTGAAACACTTCTCCTAGACGGTTTATCGAAATCATGTCATATCAGCACTAAAATGATCTTGAGGGGTTGCCCGAGAGGAATTGCGACCAGATTTTTGAATTTCAAAAGTATATCGAAATGGCGAAGGTTTGAATTATGGCGTTTTATTAAGAAACAGGAAGTTGGTGTTATAGGCAGAAAAAAGGCTATGAATTGGATGTAATTTGGCAGCTACATGTGGAATTGCTTCTGCTAGTCAGAGACAGAGCTCTGGCCTAAGGTGTGGCTTTGGGACTCTATAGCGCCACCTAGCAGCATGTTATCTGTTGTGGTTGACACAAACATTCACGAAAATGAACCAAATTTGGTGGACTTCTGTGTTATTGCTATGGCTAGTCAGAGACAGAGCTTTGGCATAGGGTGTGGCGTAGGGACTCTATAGCGCCACCTAGTGCGTTGTCTGTTGTGGTTGACACAAACATTCACGGAAATTAACCAAATTTGCAGGGCTTGTGTGTTATTGCTATCGGTAGTCAGAGACAGAGCTCTGGCCTAGAGTGTGGCTTAGGGACTCTAGAGCGCCACCTAATGCATTGTCTGTTGTGGTTGACACATACATTCACGAAAATGAACCAAATTTGGTTAGCATATGTGTTATTGCTATAGCTATTCAGAGACAGCGCTCTGGCCAATAGTGTCTTATGGACTGTATAGCGCCACCTAGCGCATTCTCTGTTGTGGTTGACACACACATTAACGAAAATGAACCAAATTTGGTGGGCTTGTGCGTTATTGCTATCGATAGTCAGAGACAGAGCTCTGGCCTAAGGTGTGGCTTAGGGACTCTATAGCGCCACCTAGCGTGTTGTCTGTTGTGGTTGACACATACATTCAGGAACATTGACCAAATTTGGTGGTTATGTGTGTTGCTCATGCACATGCCCACCAACACGCACATGTTGCTTTGTTAGATTCCGAAATGTCACAGGTCTCCGCACCGCAGGTGCTCGGGCCCGCCATCGCCGCTTGCGGCTATATTTCATGGATGAAATTCCACAACACTTAGCTACTCCCAGAGGGTGTCAGGTTAATCATACACATGAACATTTGGTGCATGACATCTCATCTGAAGATAGGGGCGATTAAAGCAATATTATATTGCATTTTCATTTTTTTACCATGGGGGTGCAAATCACAAATGATTAAGCTAAGTTGATGCGGGCTCTTGAGACCAACATACCATAAACATTTAATCATCCTTGGTGCCACGGTTCAGGTAGTTATTTAGGAAAACTGTAATATTTGGGTTTTGGGGGGGCCAGAGCGTGGTTGGAGTGGCCCCCAGGGACGAAACTAAATTCTTCCGTAAAAGTCTCCTGGGGTTACATGCCCACCAAGTTTCATGTGCCCTGGTGTTACAGTGTTACGGGAATCGTTTACCAAAAATTCAGGGAGTAGATGACAGGGAAAAAAGAATTTAAAAAAAGAATAATGGAAAAAAAAACTTTGACAAGAACTATATGACCGCTACACTAGCTATGCTAGCGGCGGTCATAATTAGGACGGTAGTTCCCAGGCTGCCTCAGCAGCGTGAATCAAATCACGCACAAAGCAGCATGGGAATACCCAGGCTGCTGTTTTATAACATAAATGAAAATAATTTTTGTTTTAAAATATAAATTTCTTAAATACTAATTTCATGCAGTTTAATTCATTAATAAATGGTGCACTTGTAACTCCTTTTCACTTTTACCAAGGTCAAGGAATAGGAGCAGCTGCAGGAGTTGTTGGGGGAGCATTTGGAGGAGCAGCAGGAGGAGCATTTGGGGGAGCGGCACTAGGAGCACTCAGTGGATTGTTTGTAGGAGGCCCAGTGGGAGCAATTGCTGGAGCAAAACTAGGAGCAGCAGCTGGAGTGACTGCAGGGGCTTTCACTGGTGCATATACAGGAGCAAAAGAGGGATACAGCCAGGGGGGTGAACTAGGAGGAGCAGCAGGTGGGAGAGCTGGTGGGACGGCAGGAACAAATGCTGGACTGAGTGGAGCACTTAATGCTGTAAACACAGGAGGCAAAGGTGTTGATGACAATGTAGCAGCAATATCAATTATGGGTTTTCTGGATCAAATGGTTGGTGAATTTGTGTATACCATCACAGGTGGGAAGATGGGAGAAACAGTGGGCAAACATACTGGAAGGGTGGCTCAAAAGGGTATCAAAAAGGTGGTAGGGAATTAAGGGGCTTCAGGCCATTTCACTGGAAATGTTATTGTTGTTATGATGAAACATCTCTTCTCTCATAGGGGCAATTGCTCTGTTGCTAGTTTGGAGTTTAATACGGTTTTAAACTGGAGTTGGAGTTGGGAGTTGGAGTTTAAAACCATGTTAAACTCCAAACGAGCGACAGAGCAATATTGTTCTGATTACATTATTATTTTCAGATGAACAATATTTCATAGTTTTCTATTTGGAAAGAAATTATTTATCTTTTCCTTTTCAGTGATAGAAATTGGCTATGACTATAAGCTAATTATTGAACCCAGTGGTCCAAGTGATTTTTTGGGGGGCTTTATCATGCAATGCTTATGTACTGTATAGAATAGAACACTTACAGTAGGCTACAATGAAAATGTGAGCGTTACTACAGTATCAGATGAGAAAACAAAGTATTAGACTTGGGTTTTTTTGACAGTTTGGACATTTCTTCTCAACAGAAAAAAAATAAGATATTCCCAGTGAAATATTCTGCACATATACAGTACGCCCTATAGCCTACACATTTATTCAATTGTTTATTCTATTACTACTGCATTTTGTAACATAATTATAAACCTTTACCTGAATTAGAAAAATGTTAAATTAAGTACTAACTAAAGGACATACTCTGGGATCAGATTTTATATTTGTTTTCATTAATAGAAATGGTCTATGCTATTTGTGGGGATATTGGATATTGGCATTTCAAAAATGATGACTGAGAACAACTGGTCAGGTGATTATCATGATGTGGGGTAAATAAGAGGCACCTGAGAACTCAGGCCGCACCTGAGTGAATCTGTGTATGCAAAATGTTCACTGAATAAAATAGAGTTAAGTTAATAACTAAGTTAATAATAGTTTGCAGTAGAGTGTTCTGATTATTTTCTTTAAATGTGGGTATTGACTACATGTATTATAGTTTCACGGTAGATGGGTTTTGATGATAATTATGTAGCCTATGTATTTGATGATGATAATTATGTGTTGTTCACTCTGAATAAAATAGAGTTAAGTCAATAGTGTGCAGTAGAGTGTTCTGATTATTTTCTGTAAATGTGGGTATTGACTATAATAGTTTCACGGTGGTGCATGTATCAGTAACATTGTGGATATAATGATGATGCATAATTGTGACGTATATTTTTCTACAAATCTTTTTGCTCATGTTAGGGTTTTGATAATTATGTAGCCTTTGTACTTGATGATGATAATTATGTTTTGTTCACTCTGAATAAAATAGAGTTAAGTCAATAGTGTGCAGTAGAGTGTTCTGATTATTGACATGGATTGAAGTATTCAAGTAGAGTTCACTTGATTGTTTTCTTTTGTAAGGCCAGCATTTTCACATGCCTGCGGCAGGAGAGTGACAAAAGGCAGAAAGTCCTTTGTAGTCAGTTTATCTCTGTGTGTGTGTTTGTTTGCTATTGAAGCATTTGGCCTTGGTTTGTGTACTCCAATCTATGCTGGTATGTGATTGTCATAAAAACAGAAAACTTGAGGCACCCCTGATAAACATATAAAAAGCCTTTCAAAATCAAAATTGGCATGAAAAATCTAAATTCATGGCAACATGTTTTCAACTAAGCCTATATACAGTTTTTATCAGGGCATGCCAGACAATCACAGGTGAACACATTTACCAGGTAGAGAGGTGTAGGAAAGGTCCCATGACCTAAGTCCCACCCCAAAACCTTAACAACAAGAAGTGGATTTGACTTGATGTAGCCGCCTGCAGCCATCTTAAGACGACTGCATAACGTGGTTATTTCTGAGATTCTGATACGTTTTCAACTCGGAGATGTGCATATGTCATGGTTGAAAATGTAACAGAGTCTCAGAAATAACCACGTTATGACCACACGATTAGGAAGTATGTGCAGGTCATAGGTGGATTTCGGTCGTCAGAGAATGTGGGCCCTCTTGCCTGGTCCTATCAACCTCTTGGACATTCATAATGTACAGAGTCTGGCCACTTTCCATTGCCAAGCGGGAACTCCCTTGAATGCGAGTACTCTGATGATGTTTACAACTGTTAGATCTGCCCAGAGCCACTCAGATCTGCCATAACCAATCGCTAACATTTGGTCGTGACCTGTGTGATGTTCAAACCAGAGTGGTCATCTTTCTCAGCTACTCCCTCTGTTCGCTGATTGGACTTGCACATTTTTGTCTTGAGAAAACCCGCAAATATACCGCAGACCCAGACGACGTACTGAAGGGAAATGAAAATTGAGCAGAAGTATGTACAGTAGGAGGGCGGAGCCAAGCTTCCTCTACAGGTCATATCAGAGACACTTTTATATGAGGTCATATGGCCATTAGAGATTTTCACAGTTGCTAAAACACTATAAACCTCATTATCTGAATCAAAATCTTAAATGCCTGAACGCATTTATTGAATCAATCTCTTTTTTGGCAAACCCATAGACTACTTTCACCTAATTAGATGCATTTTACAAAACCCTTTTTGCAGAACTCTAAACACATTGTACATTATAATGTACTTCTTAATTACATTGATAATCAAAGAAGGTGGATGGTGAAAACATTTAAAGCACAGTTGTCCCCATTTGAACACTACCACTCAAAATTGATAACACTTGTGTCTAATGATGTAACCATCAGCTCAGAGTTGAAACAGGCTGGCTGGAGGTTCATATCAACAATGGACAAAAAACAGAAACGCAGGGGACAAGTGTGTGTGTTAGAGGTGGGGTACAAGGAAGAGGAGAGGGGCAGGTAGGAAGAGGAAGACAATGTCCAAAGAGTTGAAATACTGTAAATGATGAAATTCAGACAAAATGATGAAATTCAGAACATTGAGAGATGTCTTTGTGATGTTTGTTAGGTCAAATGGTAAAGTGAAGTAGTCACAGCTGGCAAACCAGCAGCGGGTTGCTGACCGTAACGACCACCCATGCTTGCTAACTTGATGTTGGTCCCTCATCTGACAGTGTAGGCTACTGTAACGTTCTATAATCAGCATGTCTGAACTCTTGATGAAATCGGTCAGTGGGATTGACAAAATCTACAATTTACAATACAACATCAACAATTCCAGCAGGGCAAAACAAAATGAAACCTACTTTTAAAATGACGAGAATGCAGTAAATAAAAACACAGACTAGACCAAATACTGTATTATTAGAGGCCCGATAAAGAAACTTCCAGGGAATGAAGGGGGAACAGGTGACTTCTGATTTAGATGAGGTCCGCCACTGAAAGACAGAAGAATTGCACTGCACATTAGTGTTGTTGGAATGAGAACTTGTTGGGGCCAGATTTTGTAAATGTATTTAATTTTTGCATGAAAAGGCACTGTATTGCTCTTCTTAGGCTTCTTCTTCTTCCTTCTTAAAAAGTATATATTATTATGACCTATGCGCAGCTACACCATGTTACTGTTTCAGTTCCACACACACATCACCTACACCATGTTACTGTTTCAGTCCCAAACACACACACACACACACACACACACACACACACACACACACACACACACACACACACCTACACCATGTTACTGTTTCAGTCCAAAACACACACATATCACCTACAACATGTTACTGTTTCTTTAAGGAATTTGACTCAATGCTGAATTATGGACTTTAGTTCTGGTGATAACTGTGTTCGCTGCTATAAAAAAAAAGGAGCACAAAGTTCACTCTGAAACAGGTATCACACAGTCTTGGTGGAATCGGTGGTTAAAACGATCTTAAGGTAAGACTTGGCAATTTGAAATGACAATAAAGATAAAACAAAAAACATAGTTCGGTGCATTTTCACCTACAGGGTTGAGTGTAGAATGTTGACCTTGCGCTCATTTGCTGTGATCCTGTGCCATGTGACTCCAGACTGGAACACATTTATTGTTGTGTATACTGATTTTGATCATGGTGCGCAGATCTTCATTGGTTGTTGTTGATACCATGTAAGACATAACAGATGTGGAAAAGAGGTTTAGGTATGTCCTGTCCTGACAGTGATCCTTATGGTGAAGTCCAGCATACTGTGCATAGGCCACTGTTGTGTGCCTGTGGGAGTATATCCAATATAATTAGAGGTGAAAGGCTTACTGTTCGACTAAATTATTGATTTATTAATGATTAACAAGACATTTATAAAAACAGCTCTTGTCCAGCTCTTGGACAAGATCCATCTTTTATACAGGAGGAGCACCAAAGGGCAAAACAATAGAACTATATGACCTTGTGTTTCAACAGAAAAGAGGATCTAATGAACAAAAGTAAGATAGTCATTCAGGTGAGATGTCTGTAGTCATTCAGATACAGTATGTCCCTTGTCATGTAGGTGAGATGTCTGTAGTCATGTAGATGAGATGTCTGTAGTTATGTAGGTGAGACGTCTGTAGTCATGTAGGTGAGACGTCTGTAGTCATGTAGGTGAGATGTCTGTAGTCACGTAGGTGAGATGTCTCTTGTAATTTAGGTGAGATGTCTGTAGTCACGTAGGTGAGATGTCTCTTGTCATGTAGGTGAGATGTCTGTAGTCATAGGTGAGACTTCTGTAGTCATTTGAGGCCGGGACATAACAATCCGATAATCGGCTGTCGGATGTTGTCGGACAGTCGGGGGCGGTCGGGGACTCGAGTCTGTTTGGTGTGTCGGCGTCGGGGTTATTTAAGGCCGACTTGAAAGTCGGCCAGTGGCTGTCGGCCTCAATGACCAATCTGATTGGTGGAGTCCTACCCTTCGAAACATCTCGGACCATTGCTAGGTAGCAAAGGACTTAAAAATGTTAAATTCAGCGATGTAAGTTATGAACCCATTTTGATATCCTAACATATGTTTGCTAGAACTAGCAGACTATCGCACCGTTGCTGAACGTTGTTATTTCAGGTTAGTTTGCAACAATGTACAAGTTTTACCAAAGTCCTACCTAGCTAGCGAACATGAGTAGCAGTTCCCATTCACTTTTCGTTTACTGTGCTAACATTAGTTAGCTAGCTAGGTTAACAGGCAAAAAAGTTATTTATTCCGTGTCCAAGATAGTGTTCGATTGGCATCTCACATGAGCGATGACAATAAAATAGTACACAATATATAATTAGATTTATGTTTTCTTGTTGCTTAATCAGAGAAGTCCGAAAACTAGTGGCATTTCGTTCGGCGAATACTGCTTGATAACTAGGCTACTCGGCTGACTGAATCTTTTAATCACACCTTGTGCACGCCAGAACGTACAATCGGCGTCAGTGTCACTTCGGTGTGTTCAGAGGCACTTTTTTGACCGACCAGGGGAGACGGGAGTCGACTGATAAGTGCGACTGCTTTTCTGCAGACGGTCGGCCGTCAGATTGGTGTGTCCCGGCCTTTAGGTGAGATGTAGTCATTCAGGTACACTACTCTTTAATGGGTAGCCTACTATTTAATTAAACTGGCAGTCGAGGACCTAAGGCGTCTGTTTCTTAAAACTTTCTTAAGCTTAGGCCCATGCACTACCTGTTGCACTGCAATCTACCCATTCACTACAAGTTCTACTTTTAATAGGAAGAAGAAGAATGACCCCAAGGCTATAAGAAACAGCATGTGTGACATGTAAAGCTATATTTTGCTCTTCAGGTCTAGTAGAGAGACTCTCCCACTGCTGCTGGGATGAGTGACTCTCAGGAGAGAGAGGAGGCTGCAGGTCCCAGTGAGACACTCAAAACAGAGTCTGCAGCACACAGCTATGGGACCATGAAGAATGATGAAGACATGGCTGATCCTGGGTCACCACCAACACACTCTGACTCTGGAAGGTGAGTTTCCTGATCACAGACCTACTTTCCCCATTCATTCTTAGGCTACACCCACACTGTTCTGATTTTGTTTGAATCTGAGGCGGCAAGGTGGCGAAAGAGACTTGGAATGGTGCCAAGGTTTATATAAACGAGTGGACCACAAAGGCCTCGGCTTCTTCTCACTGCTGTGAAGTGTGCAAGAAGAGGAGAGCCGGTGTCCTGGTTTAATCCAGGTTCTCAATAACGATACTAGATCAGATTTGACCAAATATCCACAGACAAAAGTGAAAACATGATCTCTTCACACAACCTCTGGCTGGTTGTGACATTTATGATGGAGTATCCCATAAATGTTTCTCATCTGTGGGTGTAGCACATTTAGAGCTTATCTGACACAGGGTAATTTAAAACACCATGCCAGTGAAATTAATAACTGACTTCATGTGTATGTGCTTGTACATTAATCAAGTATAATTCGGACCCATTCACTGATCATATTCCATGTTATGTGTTTGTAGTGTATTGAGAGCTGACCAGTCTATGGGTGCAGACGGTGGACGGGAACTGAGTGGCTCAAACACTGATGATCGCATCAACAAACAAACAGGTGAACATGAGCAAAAATAGTAGTAGTATGAGTAGAATCAGGACAGACAGTGTTAATGTTTATTGGTGAATGTAAATTAGCTGCCGCTGACTGACTGTGAATAGACAAGAGCTTTATGTTCTGATGAAGTATTTAAGTAAGTTTTGAAGTATTAAAATGTATTAACACAATGGCATACAAATGGTAAGGAGAATTGAAAGATATAAAGCATGAAGCGGAGGTTTGATCAATCAATTTGCTTTATTCTCTCAGCTTTACTATACTGTATGTGCTTATGGCCAAGTGGTTGAAATAGGGTCCATCATTTTGCAATTGTAAAAGTTATTAAAGGGAAACTATGCTTTCGATTTTGCTCTCGTTTTATGCTTGCAGATTTCTCTGCAGAGCATAGCTTTACCGTGCTTATTTTGAAAAACTCTGCAATCGGTCTGTCTGCCATTTCATGAGCATGATTGCGAGGCTGGAGACTTTCTGTTATGGAAACTTGCATGTGTGTTTTTTCCGCTTAGAGGCACAAGGGGGACAGACGTCATTCAATCGAAATAAGTCAAATAACCATTCCAATGACTCCGAAGCTTAGTTAAGGCAAATTAAGCTAAACAATCTTGCAACCTTCTTCATATCAAACAGATAATGAGGTCCTGAGGAACGTTATAGAGAATCATAAAACCAGTCTGAAGAGGAGGTTTGAAAACCTATCTCAAGGCATCATCAAACCAGGAGCTGAGATACTCCTCACAGCTGGAGAGAGTGAAGGTGTGAATAAGGAGCATGAGGTTTGGCAGGTAGAGTCAGCATCCAGAGCACAAACCACAGACGACACACCAATCAACTGCAATGACATCTTCAAGCCCTTACCTGGACAGGAGAAGCACATCAGAACTGTGATGACCAAAGGTGTTGCTGGCATTGGAAAAACAGTCTCAGTGCAGGAGTTCATTCTTGATTGGACAGATGGTGTAGCTAATCAGGATGTAGACTTTATGTTCTACTTTCCATTCCGTGAGCTGAATTTGGTCAGAGGTGATCGGTATAGTCTTCACAATCTCCTGCTTGACTTCTACCCTGAGCTGAAGGAGCTGAAGGGGAGTGAAGGATACAAAGACTGTCAGGTTTTGTTCATCTTTGATGGTTTAAATGAGAGTCAGACATCTTTTGATTTCCAACAGAAAGGGGTATCTGACTCAAAGCAAACATTATCAGTGGATAGTTTGATGACAAGCCTCATTCAGGGAACTCTGCTTCCCTCTGCACTAATCTGGATAACCTCACGACCAGCAGCTGCTAGTCAAATTCCTGCTCAGTACATCGACCAGATAACAGAAGTACGAGGATTCAGTGACCCACAGAAGGAGGAGGACTTCAGGAAGAAGATCAAAGATGCAAGTCAGGGCAACAGAATTATCTCGCATATTAAAACATCCAGGAGTCTCCATATCATGTGCCACATGCCAGTCTTCTGTTGGATTACAGCCACTGTGCTTCAGCAGATGCTGGAACAGGACAATACCCAGGCAATACCCACAACTCTGACTGAGATGTTCATACAGTTCTTGCTCATCCAGACCTCCAGAAAGAATCAGAAATATCAAGAAAGACATGAAACAGATAAGAGTAAGCTCTTGGAATCACAGAAAGAAATAATCCTGAAGCTAGCCGAAATGGCCAACAATAATTTAGAGCAAAGCCAACTGATATTTTATGAGGAAGACCTGCAGAAGTGTGGCATTGATATCAGTGAAGCCTCAGTGTACTCTGGCATGTGCACTGAGATCTTCAAGGAAGAATCTGTGTTTCACCAGAGGAAAGTCTACTGCTTTGTGCATGTGAGCATCCAGGAGTTTCTGGCAGCACTTCATGCATTCATTTTAAATCAGAAGATACTAGAATCTCGTTCTGGGGTTTCCTGGAACGTATCGCTGAATGAACTTCTAACGGTTGCAGTGAACAAAGCTTTGAAGAGCAGGAATGGACACCTGGATCTTTTCCTTCGCTTCCTTCTGGGCATCTCTCTGGAGAGCAATCAGAGACTTCTGCAAGGTCTACTGAACCGCACATACAGCACCACAGAGAACATTAAGGAAATCTGTCAGTATATAAAAGAGCTCAACAGAGAAGATCTCTCTCCTGACATATGCATCAATCTTTTCCACTGCTTGTTTGAATTGAATGATCATTCCATGCACCAAGAAATTCTAAATTATCTGGAGTCAACAAAGGATTTCAAGGAACAGTTGTCTCCTAGTCACTGTTCAGCTTTGGCCCACATGCTACTGATGTCTGAGGAGGTGCTCGATGAGTTTGACCTGAGGAAATACAACACGTCAGATGAGGGACTTAGGAGACTGATACCTGCTTCCAGGTGCTTCAGAAAAGCACGGTGAGTTTCTTGATGAAGATAAAAAAAAATTCTGATGGTCTTACAATGGGGAAGTGTCAGTAAGTAAGTAACTTTATTTATGGACGTTTAGAGTTAATGCTAGTGCTTGGGGAACGTTGTATGTGAATAGTGAAGTGAATAGGTGAGTTTGAAACTATTCTAATGATGTTAGTGTTTAGTGTGTACATGATTAATTAATTAATTAATTCATTCATTCATTCATTCAACCTTTATATATTGTCGGAGTGTCATTGAGGGTAGCCCTCATTTTCAAAGAAGCAGAGATACAGAATAATGAAGTAACAAGAGATACAGTATGGTATAATAATTGTGATTAAAAGACAGAGAAGAAAAAACAAGATGTTTATGTAACTTCCTCACAAAATTATCCCTTTATCACTACTGAACAATAATTGGTATTTTGTGACACTGTCTTACAGGCTTGCTGACTGTAAACTCACAGATAAGTCATGTGAGCTTGTGGCCTCAGCTCTACAGTCACCAAACTCCCTGATAGAGCTGGACCTGAGTAACAATGATCTTGGAGATTCTGGAGTTCAGCTTCTATCAAAAGGACTGTCTAGTCCCCACTGCAAGCTGCAGATATTAAGGTGGGTGATTGACATTTATTTATGGTAATGTATTTTGTCATACTGTAGTTTAGAGAGCCTCATCAACATAACAGTCAAACAGTTTGCCAATAAGGATGTAAAAAGACACACCTCAGGAAGAACTGCATTTGGCTAAGGAAGAGTTTAAACGTGTCTTGAACATTAGGTGAATGAAGAAGAAGTTGTACTGTAAATATTGGCAACCCGGAAAAAGTACCAAGTAGTTTATCAATCGTAGCAGAGTAGTGTCATGTTATACGAGAAAAGGTGTGAATGGTGGTGAATTAACAATTTATTGACCAGTAAACCATTAAAAGCAAATACAACCATTATCACTATCAATCAAATGGAATGTAAGTTAAAAGTTAAAGTTAAAGTTAAAAAGTTAAGTTAGAAAAAACATTTCTAACCAGTAATATTGCTCAGAACAGCACCAAACCTTGTCAGTGGCTTACTCAGGGTCTCTACACATAAAATGAAGCACAAACAACATACATAGTGAACACGTAGCAACTTACCATCCTAGAGATGGACTCAATTCAGTCTCATTTGGTTCAGTTTGAATACTGATCCCTGGAGTTTACTGGACTCATTTGTCAGGAGTTATCAGCATACAACTTGTCATGACACTCTCTCTCTCTCTCTCTCTCTCTCTCTCTCTCTCTCTCACACACATACACTGTCTCACTCTCAGGCTCTGTAAGTGTGGTTTCTCAAATGAAGGATATGTTTGTCTTGCTCTGGCCCTGATCTTAAACCCCACCTGTGTGAAAGAGCTGGATGTGAGCAACAATCATCCTGGAGGATCAGCACAAAAGCTGTTTTCTGCTACACTGGAGGATCCTCACCGCAAAGTTGAAGCCATTCAGTATGTACTCTAGAAACAGCAAACCTCAGTTGCATACGCAGTTTCACAACTTTTTCTTTTCCTGAGACAGTTTTGTCCACACAGAAAAGTAATGAAAGGCAGAGTTTACAGGTTCAAGACATTATGTTGATCTTGGAGATTCACCTACGCAAGAGAGGATAGCTCATAAGATGATAGGTATAATTCAAATGTTTTACACACTGAAAAATGATGAAAAACTTCAATATACTAAAGGGAATAGAGCCAGGAATATGTGCACCTTTGGTGTGCAATGTGTGACTAGTAGTGATGTCATCTGCTACTGTTATCTGTTATCTACTGCAACATGACATGCTTTTCAATTAGCCTGGCTAGCTGCTGATTTAACCTCAATGGCTGCTGCCTTTTAAAATATCATAATGCGATTTTCTTTTGTCTACTGTTTTCAATCATTAGTGTGCAGAAGCATTTTGAGATTTCTTGTGAATTTAAAGAGCATCCAAAGGAATACACACACATATATATATATATATATATATATATATATATGTATACACACTGTATATACTGTATATATAATTATATTATTATCATATTTGTTATTATTATTATTATTATTATTATTATTATTACTATTAACCTGAAATATGCCCTTCACCTTTTACCCAGCCAGCCACACTTTGCTGTGTTGAATTTGACACCAAATGTGCTGTTCCTGAGCACATTCAACATTATGCGTTGAAACTCTACACAGTTTGTGTGATTTTTAACACATCACTTTTTAGTGTGTACCATTGCGGTGTATGACGTTACATTAGAGTATTGATTGAGTCATTCATTTAGGATAATTCAAAAACATCCGTTCTTCATCATTAATTAATAATAATTTGCATTTTCTCACAGACTTGCTGGCTGTACACTCACAAGTAAATCATGTGAGCTTGTGGCCTCATATCTGCAGTCTCCAAACTCCCTGTTAGCACTGGACCTGAGTGACAATGACCTGGGAGATTCTGGAGTTCAGCTTCTTTCTAAAGGACTGTCTAGTTCCCAGTGTAAACTGCGGACATTAAGGTTAGTGACGGACATTAATTTTATGGCCATGTATTTCCTGATAGTACCATATGAACAGAAATCTCTGTCTACTAGTGTTGCACAGTGCAGTGATACTACAAAAGTTAAGTATCCCAATATCCTGAAATTAAAAATGTCATAATACCTACCATTTTAGTAGTATTAATGCTTTTGCAGTATATTTCATGTGCGCAACGCATACACAGTACATTATTCATTACATCCATTAATACAGGGATCATTTAGAAATATTAGCCCTTCTTAATCAGCAATGACTAATAATTTGTATTTTATGACACTGTCTTACAGGCTTGCTGACTGCAAACTCACAGATAAATCCTGTGAGCTTGTGGCCTCAGTTCTGCAGACTCCAACTTCCCTGAAAGAGCTGGACCTGAGTTTCAACAACCTGGAAGATTCCGGAGTCCAGGTTCTTTCTAAAGGACTGTCTACCCCCCATTGTAAACTGCAGACATTAAGGTTAGTGGTGGACATTTATGCTATGAGATAGCATAAACTCTAGTCAACCTGATGTCCATTGTGTTACATTGTCTATTTTGTTTGTTTCTATGTTTTGTTTTGTTTTTTTCTGTTGTGTTCTATCAGCATACAATATCCTCTTCGACTTTGTGAGCATACTTGTAAGCAAAAAAAAAAAAGAGCCTGAAATGTACAGTATTAATGACTTTACCTGTATCTTGAATACTCAATAAAATACATTTGAAAAAAAAAAAAAAAAAAAGTAATGGACGGATGAAATTTTCAGGGAAGGTCAGAAATAGCTTTTCTAGTTTGCATTGTTTTTGTAAATTAAAAAGTAGCTACTGATGTTAACAGCTAATAATTGGTATCTTGTCACACTGTCTTACAGGTTTGCTGGCTGTAAACTCGCAGATAAATCATGTGAGCTTGTGGCTTTAGTTCTACAGTCACCAAACTCCCTGGTTGCGCTGGACCTGAGTCACAATGACTTGGGAGATTCAGGAGTTCAGCTTCTTTCTAAAGGACTGTCTAGCCCCCACTGCAAGCTACAGATATTAAGGTTGATGATTGACATCTATTAATGGCCATGCACTTTTCTCATAGTTAAGTTAAGTCTCATAGTTAAGCCACATCAATGTAACAGTCAGCGTAACAGTTTGCCTACATCACTGATTGTGTACAAAACAGTAACTATCCTCCTCTGTCTGTCATGGTATAAAGCCCGCCCCATGACTGATACGTGGTGCTGATTGGTTCCTGGGTGTTTAGACATTTTGGATTTGAATGGACAGGTGGCCAGATGGTTTTGCAAGGGCAAATTCACATTAAAATGGGTTCCCAGGCCAACAATTGAGCCCCTCTCAGACAGTGAAAAGGAGAGTGTAACTATTTACACCATATCAAATTATGTACAAAGAGACCTGTAGCTTACATCATTAGGCAGGTTTATTGAGTAATTTATTGTTTAATCCTGAGGTAAATCTGAAGTCTTAGAGATGGACTCAACTCAGTCTCATTTAGTTCAGTTTGAATACTGAGAGGTACTGAGAGAATCCTGGAGGTTTACTGGACTCACTTGTCAGGATTACTATAATACAGTTGATCATCATCATCTCTTTTTCTCTTTCTCTCTCTCTCCCTCTCAGACTATGTAAGTGTGGTATTTCGGATGACGGTTATGTTTGTCTGGCTCTGATTCTGAAGTCAAACCCGTCCTGTGTGAAAGAGCTGGATATGAGCAACAATAATCCTGGAGAATCAGCACAGAAGCTGTTACATGCTACACTGTAAGATCCTTCTCATAAAGTTGAAGTCTGTCAGTATGTATGTACTCTAGAAACAGAAAACTTCAGTTGCATTCTTAGGTTCACAACCGTTTTGTTTTCCTGAGACAGTTTTGTCCACACAGAAATCGTAATGAAAAACAGTTTACAGATTGAAGACAGGTTTCAGGTAGCAGGTTGAAGAAATTATGTTGATCTTGGAGACATGTTTCTTTGAAGATTTAACAGCACAAGAGAGGATAGCTCATACGATGATAGTTTAGGTATAATTCCTCTGTTTTACACACTGAATATAACAAATGAGAATGATGAAAATCTTTCAAACACCAAAGAGTGTAACACCAGGAATATCTGCACCTTTGGTGTTTCAGCAAGTCATGTGATTGAACATTTAGTATTTTCATGTGAGTTGTTGAATTTTGACTGTATTGATAAAACAAATGGTATAAGTGTGTTCTAATAAATGGATATTTAAACAAGATTTAATGCAATCAACAGTAAATAACACAATTCCACCCTCTTGACAAGTTGGCTTTTAAACTGTTAGTGAGTTTTATGCTGTGAAAAATGAAAGGTTGTGTTGATGTGGATTTCTTTCTCTGTATCACCAGATCAGATAGGTCCATGGGTGGTGGTCCCCACTTCAGTGATGAATCATCATCTTCTGAATCAGAGTGAGTGATGAGATGTGTATAGTAGCCGTGGCCTACTGGTTAGGGCTTCGGACTTGGAACCGGAGGGTTGCCGGTTCGATCCCCGACCAGTCCACGGCTGAAGTGCCCTTGAGCAAGGCACCTGACCCCTCACTGCTCCCGGAGAGCCGCTGGTTGGGCAGGCAGCTCACTGCTCTGGGTTAGTGTGTGATTCACCTCACTGTGTGTTCACTGTGTGTGTTCACTAATTTGGTTAAATTGGATTAAATGCCAGTCAGGTTGACAGGTGGCCCATCCACTATGCTTAAAGCACTTGTAATGGGGATTTAAACTCTATTTAATGTAATCAACAGTAAAGAACATAATGTCTATCTCTGACAAGATGACTGTTGAACTGTAACTGAGTTTGGATGTGAATTGTTTAATTTACACTGAGAAAAATGAAAGGTTGTGTTGATGTTGTTTTCCTTTTTTGCATCACCAGACCAGATGAGCAAAGACCTCCATCTCCAGCACCCAGCTTGTGCAGTGATGAATCCACGGGTGATCGTCCCGACTTCAGGGGTGAATCACTACCCTCTGAATCAGAGTGAGCAATTATGAGTGTGTGTGTGTGTGTGTGTGTGTGTGTGTGTGTGTGTGTGTGTGTGTGTGTGTGTGTGTTTTAGAAACTGTATTCAATGCAATCAACAATAAGGAACAAAATATGGAGTAAAACATGTTCCACTTCAAACTCAATCTGATAATCTAGTATTTTGATTTGAATTGCTGAATTTGAACAATTGTATTGAAAAAATAAGTATGTAGCTTGAAGTATAGTTTTGAAATTGAATGAATTAGTATGTTTCAAAATGGAATTAAGAAATTGAATATAATAGTGTAAAGTACTGTATAATATAATGGGGATTTAAACTCTATTTGATGTAAAGTACAGCATTTCTGACAAGATGACTGTTTAAACTGTAACTGAGTTTGGATACAAATTGTTAAATTTACGCTGAGGAAAATGAAAGGTTTTGTTGCTGTTGTTTTCCTTTTTTCACCAGGTCAGATAAACAAAAATCTCCATCTCCAGCACCCAGCTTGGACAGTGATGAATCCACGGGTGATCGTCCCGACTTCAGGGGTGAATCACCACCCTCTGAATCAGAGTGAGTTACTATAAGTGTTTGTGTGTGTGTGTGTGTGTGTGTGTGTGTTTTAGAAACTGTATTCAATGCAATCAACATTAAGGAACAAAATATGGAGGAAGATGTGTTACATTTCAAACTTAATCTGATAATCTAGTATTTTGATTTGAATTGCTGAATTTGAACAAATAATGTTTTGAAATGGAATTAATTGGTATGTTTTGAAATGGAATTAATTGTTTGGAAATGAATCCCAGTCAACTTGAAATTGAATATAATAGTGTAAACTATATTCTAATTAATGGGGATTTAAACTCTATTTAATGTAATCAATGGTAAAGAACAGAATTTCTACCCCTGACAAGATGACTGTTTAAAATGTAACTGAGTTTGGATGTGAATTGTTTAATTTACGCTGAGAAAAATGAAAGGTTGTGTTGCTGTTGTTTTCCTGTTTTTGCCTCACTTGGTCAGATAGACAAAATCAGCCGTGGGAATATCCAATAGGCTACCAACCCCACGATCATGTGTTTTCTTTCTTTGCATCACCAGGTCAGATAAACAAAAATCTCCATCTCCAGCACCCAGCTTGGACAGTGATGAATCCACGGGTGATCGTCCCGACTTCAGGGGTGAATCACCACCCTCTGAATCAGAGTGAGTTATTATGAGTGAGTGTGTGTGAGTGTGTGTGAGTGTGTGTGTGTGTGTGTTTGTATGTGTGTGGGTGTGTGTGTGTGTGTCTGTGTGTGTGTGTGACTGTGTGTGTGTGTGTGTGTGTGTGTGTGTGAACCAGGGCCAACATAAGGGCCTGGGTGGGCCCGTGCCAGATAGATTGACAGGTGGCCCATCCAATCGAAGGTGTTTCAACAAATAACTTCAAAATGAGGGGAGAATATTGTCACATTATGTAGGCTGCATCAGAGCCATATTAAGGGATGTATATGGCTCTGGGCTGCATCAATTACCCATTATGATGCGCTCACAGAATCCAGGCTCTAACACCGTGTCCTAACCGGATCCAAGCAAACGACTGTGAATGTTGTCAGTCTACACTGAATCCGTGAAATATGCCCTCTGTTGTGTCACAGGCTTCCATATTTCTCATTCAAAATAGCAGAGCAAAGCGAGCGACAAAATGAAAATAGAAACAGGGTGTCCGACAAAAGTTCTCTCAAAACGTTGCGCTGCTCGCGTCGCTTCAGTCAGGACACTGCAATTGAAAACAATGGAATTAAACAAATTGTATCGCTAATGTTCGCTCGCATCGCGTCCGGTTAGGACAAGGTGTAAGCCAGAATGGGAGGGGTGGAGCCTGACAAGGGCTCCTATTGGATCAGCCCAGCGTCAGTATGGACAATTAACCAGTGGGCCACTGACTGTTCTTCCTTTGAGCCGATCATTGACTAAACTAGTGAAATTATATTCAGCCCAGCGTCATCAGCCTAAAATGCCCGGTATGCCAGATAGTTAGTCTGCCCCTGGGTTACACTGATTTTAGAATGCCTAAGGACCAATTGTTAGACACGACACGCAAGCAGAGCAGAGTGTCTAATACCCAGTCCAGTAGCGGAGTATTTTTAAGTTTTCATTTACTCATCAATTGTAAAGGAGATAGGAGGAGGGGCAAACAAACACGGGTCAAGAAAATGTCAAGACATCAGGCAGGAAAAAGAGCAATTGAGAGGAGACATTTCCTTTCCAAATAAAAGTTTGTTTTGCATTTTATGTTAACTAAGTGGCGCTATACATTAAATGGGAGGTTATGGAATGGGTTGACATGGGCCTGTGGTTCTCGAGATATTCCCAGAAAACTGTCTGGCCATTTACAAGCCAGTTGGTGTGCAGTCACTAAATGTACACATAATTTAATTTATTTTAAGGAGTTCCACGAAACTTGGCATGCATACAGGCAAAAGTAAATCTGACCAACCAGAGAATTCTGACTTGCAGTGTAACTCGTCTGGCAGAGAGCGACAAGACACAAGAAATTGTTGCTCCTGAACAGAAACCAAAAGTATCACCAGCAAAAGTCAATTCACTTCAGTGGATCAGATCAGGTAAAATATGTTCTTTTTAATTACTAAGTGTTGTTTATGTGCATTTCTGATGACACCCCACACACCTTAAAAAAAACATATGTTATTTTTTTGTGTTATGTATTTCTGTATTCACTAATATAAACAGGTATTGCATGGGTGGTGCCGATTATTCTGGGTGTCCTGATGTCACTGATGTATGTCAGATTCTCCCAATACAGAGGTACATTTAAGTTAACGTTACAATGCTGCCAGGTATTTTAGGGATGAAACACAATACTATACATGCAGGAGTGTAGCCAGCTTAATGTAAGGTGTGGGGCTTGTTCCAGTATGGGTAGTTTCACAAAGACTTTTTGGCTTTTTTTAGATTCTGTTCAATGATATGCTAAATGATGCATGATAATTGCATGATTTTTGTTTGTTAGGCCTACATTGTTGAAACCAAAAAGCAAAACAAAAAATCTCTACCTGAAAGTAATCGGACATGTTGCACAATGACAAGTCTATGAGCCCATTTTCAGACATTAAACAGTCCGTCCC
Organism: Sardina pilchardus; assembly: GCF_963854185.1. Taxonomy (NCBI): domain Eukaryota; kingdom Metazoa; phylum Chordata; class Actinopteri; order Clupeiformes; family Clupeidae; genus Sardina; species Sardina pilchardus. The sequence continues at coordinate 14,401,871 of NC_084994.1, read as the reverse complement.
ACACCTGGGAAATGTTAGTCATTAGAACTGCAACATTAATAAACACAGTACACGAGTACTTGTAATGACCTATGTAGGTGAAATAGGAATTCTCAGTAGTGTAAGTGCACTACGCTAAGTAAGCATTTGTTTGCACAACTTGCAATTCCTGTTCCAGGTTAGTCTGTAATTTCAAGGCAATCGGTTTGCATGTTTTTTAAGCTAAGGTTAGCTAACAGGCTAAGTAAGATAACCCTCCTCCATCCCAACAGCACATAAAGATCAAATTCACATGGAATTCAGCCTGCAACAGCCTTTTACTCCAGAGCTGGCCGATTCCTCCTCATCACAGTTTAAGAGCTTGGCTGCAGATGTTTCAACAGTGGTAAGCATATTTTTTGCTGTTTTTCTCCAGTTTTTAAATCCTTGGAACATCTTCTTTGCTTGAAACTTGTGTTGTTCCTGTTTTCATGAACATGAACCTGCATTAGCATTATGTTTGACTAAAGAGCAATGATTGATTCTTAATGCCTTGATTTCTCAGTTAGACAAAATTTACTCTGAGAAGTATGGATCCCAATTCCTTCGCACACAAATCATTAGTTTCAGGTTGGTACTGTAGATGTGCATGATATTACACTACGTGTTGTAGAGTGATTGTAAAGGTCTAATCTATTCCCTTTTAATTTCCCTCTTTCCCTGTTGAATGCTTAGATCAGGATCAGTTGTTGTGGATTTTGTCCTGATATTCAAAGAAAATGTTCTGGACTCAAATGTGGTTTCCATTCTGGAACAAGCCGTGGCTGAAAATCAACCAGATGTTTCTGTGCTTCCCATCAAGCTAAACTCTATCAAGGTTGTTGAAGGTAAGTACTACAGTATGTATTGAGCATGTGCAAAATATATAATGACATAGAATATCATGTAACCACTCACACAGCAAATCATCCAGTGTTAAATCGACACTGTGAGAATCAATTTTAACATGATGCCTGTGTTTATTTTGTCTCAATCGCGTCAGTGTTAATTCAACACTTCATAAAGTGTAAGAAATTCAACTTAGATACAGTGTTGAAACATATCTACCGAGTTAAAATTAACACCAAGAACTTCAAACGTTTTGTTACACTGTACATCGCTAAGTGTGAAATATGCTAAAGCGATACATTTGTGCCGCCCTAGTGAACAGAGTGCAATTTCAGAAGTGTTAATGAAGTGATTAACACTTTTGTGATTACAAGTAATTGTATTAGCACAGAAGGCACCACTGTGACCCTGGTAAGCACCTTGACTAGTCAGGTAGGCTATAAGTCCCCAAGAAGAAAAAAAAAAGGTGGACTCAATAGTTTGATAAGTGTACTTAGATCCACACTGGACAACATAGAATTAGTACTATATACCTATTGCAATAACAAATAATTTGACATATGATAGTGTAATTATGCATGAGAGAATCAAAAACACCAATCCAGTGTTTCATATAAGAAGCACATATGGCACAATAAAATGCTTTTGTTTATCCTAACATTAATTTTCGGCCACATAACGGAAATGCAGCAGCATGGATAATATAAGATGTACACAGACAGCTAGTCTCTCACTTGGTCAGTTTTTAGAGCGTTAACATGCTGGCCAGTACCAGTACACGTGGAGGGTGTAGAGGTAATAGGCCAAAGACCTACATGTCGGTATCATGTCTGAATTGTATACTGATAAATATTAAAGGTACATGATTATATTGTTACCAAGGTCTTGCGTAATCTAACAGTTCATATTCATTCTGCTTTGCTCCTTGTTCTCTCCATCAACTCCTCTGCAGAGCTGCCTTTGGCTACACTGACTGTAGAGCCCAAGAGTCCTGTGTTCATTGGAGAAACGGTCACTCTGAAGTGTGTGATAGAGTCTCTCAGTGACTGGACATATAAGTGGTATAAGGGGTCCAGCAGCACACCAGTGTCTGAGGGAAACACCTTCACCATCAGTGGAGCTACTGAGTCTCATAAGGATCAGTACTGGTGTCAGGGGGAGAGGAGAGACAGACCCACATCATCACAACCAAGTGGAAAAACAGCTCTCGATGTCAAAGGTTGGTGTGTGTGTGTGTGTGTGTGTGTGTGTGTGTGTGTGTGTGTGTGTGTGTGTGTAAGAAGTTAACACTTCCTGGTGTTAATCATATCATTAAAATCAGTGTTAACTTCTTGTTCTTTTTCCAAATATGCTAAGTATTGCATTTGTGCATTTTGCACTATTGATCAGAGTTCAATTTTAAATCTGTTAGTGTTAGTATAAGTCTAACTAGTTTCATCATTTTCAATTCACTTATGACTGTGATGGAAAAGTGTGTTCCTAAAATGGCAAAACCCCAGTGCGCTTAGGCAGAGTAAAATATAAACTTGAAAATGTATTTCTGAGGAATTACCCGTGCATGAACAAGTCAGGCATAGTTGATAATAACTGACAGTTGAAATGGCTGAACAGTTAAATAGTTGAGTGGTGTGTATAGTTAAATTATTTTATAGTGAATTATTGTAGTAAGGAATTTTATTTGAAACAGAGGAAAGCAGACAATTTAACGGGATCTGTAGTCTTAAGAAAGCCAGTGCTGGAAGCCAGAGACAAGGTAGATCGTTTAAAAGTTGAATGTAGATAATGTAATGTATGTTGATAGACAGACATTTTAATGGATGTTGATATGCAGATTGTTTAATGGATATTGGCATATAATTTAATGCATGGATGAGTGAATGGTTTGAAGAAGATACATGGATAGAAGGTGGAATGGAATGTGCATTATACCTTTGTAGAATGGAGAGACACAGAGGGTGCTTCTCAAAGTCAAGGATTGCTCCTTCCAAGCCACTTTTTCAAGGACATTACGTCATCAAATCTCGTCAAGCACTGTTCCAAAGTCAAGGATGCTTTCAAATTCTAGCAAGTACTGAGTCCTTCGTTCTGAGAATTTCTGAGAATTTTGGAGGATGCATCGATGGATCCTCGGAGTGAAGAAATAACCCACAATCCTTTGCGTATGAACCATTAGAACATTTCTGACGGTGCGGTTTAAAGGAATACGCCACCCAAAAATGAAATTAAGCCAGTCTCGGTCACCCCCAGAGTTAGAACAGTGAAAAAAAAACGGTTAAAATCCGTCCGGGCATTGTCCTGCTTTGGGAGCAGCGTTTTTAGCTTTAGCTTAGCACAGTTGCTGTAAATGAAGGGTGTCACTTAGCACGTCCTCCAAAAAAGTGACTGAGACATCTAATTTCTTTTCTAAATATATCTTGTGAGACGTGTGTTCAGAAAGAGTACAAATCATAATGTTAAATCGAACAAGGCTATTACCTGGGCAGATATCTACTTGGAACTATATTCAGCCTCATCACAGGCAAAGCACAGCTAGTCTCACGTAGCCATAGCACATAGCACTTGAAAACTCCTAACTTCCTGATTCGACTGGAACTTCACGGGATGGGATTAAGTGCTGCTGCTTGAGAACTTTGCGCCTATTTAGCGGTGCTTCGCCTGTGATGAGGCCGAATATAGTTCCAAGTAAATATCTGCCCAGGTAATAACCTCGTTCAATTTTGCATTATGATATGTACTCGTTTTGAACACATGGCTCCCAAGATATATTTAGAAAAAAATGTAGATGTCTCGGTCACTTTTTTTGGAGGGCGTGCTAACTGACACCCTTCATTTACAGCAACTGTGCTAAGCTAACGCTAAAAACGCTGCTCCCAAAGCAGGACAATGCCCGGACGGATTTTAACCGGGTTTTTTTCACTGTTCTAACTCCGGGGGTGACCGAGACAGGCTTAATTTCATTTTTGGGTGGAGTATTCCTTTAAAAAAAAAAGAGGGAGAGGGATATGGAAAGTAGCCTAGATGCAAAGAAGCAGTGCGTGTTAATGTACTGTAGGCTAAATATGATTTATCAAGTGTTTTGTTAATGCCATCGTATATTTGCTCAGGCATTTATATCAAGTTATTGTGCATATTCATCATAAATGCATATGTCAATATGCATGAACAAGTTGTGATAGACTTGTTATTAATTTATCTCAGAACTTCGCCCAATACGAACTTTGTAGAAGTTTAACTTTACCGTTGCTGTTGACAATTACCGGTATAACTTTCCATTGACACTAACATAATTATAAACTACGGATTGTGACATGTGAAGACCAAGTCGAATGTGGAAATACTGTAGGCTACTCCAAAAGGTTTATTTAGAGGAAAGTGCAGCTGCAGTTGTCGGAACTCCTGTAAAAGCAGCACAATTTCCACGGTTCTAATTAAGCGCGCAGCCGGAACCGTGCACAATTGACCTGCACTTCCACACTCGCTATAGGCTGTTCCATTGCATGTGATCTTGACGGCTGGAGAGGGTACTGGGAAGGTGTGTAGCCTTGTCTCTCTAGCACTCGACTTGAAAGAAAGCATTCTATCAAGGACGAGCTCTTGACTTTGAGAAATACCCAGAGAGAGTTGGTCTAGTTGAGCAGCTGGCAGTTGATACAGGTGCAAATCAGTCTAATTAGCCCATTGTAATGTCATAGTGCCAATGCAAAGTCTATGGGGATTTTTTTTGTTAATATCTAAAAAAAGTATAATGTTTAATCAAATGAAAACTACACTGCCTACGGGTCCTTTTCAAGACTATGTTGCAAAGTGTGAACCAAGTTTCTACATTAAACAGTTGATGCTGAGTTAGATGCAGAAACGTTGGTTAGAAGAAGAAGAAGAAGAAGAAGGAAAAGAAGAATGCATTTTCATGCACTGTAATAAATCACGACTCTAGGGGGAGCTCTACAGCTGTCTGAACCTGCATAGTATACCTTAAATCCTGTATATAGGATTTAAAATATTGATTGGAATGGGACGACATGGATTTTTTCTTACCGCAGTTGAAAAGCAAGAAATGACCTTGATTTTGCAGTATACTGCTCCTCCCCCCACCCCCCAGATAAAAAGAGAAAAAGAAAAAAGGTGCACACAATAGTTTGATTAGTCAACTTAAATTCACACTGTAAAACACAGAATTAGCACCAACTATTGCAATGTAAAATAAGAAAATTGTGAATATGCAATAGAGAACTAGAAACACCACTCCAGTGTTTCATATAACGAGCTGTTTGGAAAATCTTCCAAGTATTTAAGATTTTAAGACACAAGAACCACAACAAGTAGTATGTTTTTTTAACTCTGGCCCAGAGGAGAGAGTGTCCAGACAAGAGGATTCCCCTCCCTGCTTAACAGTCTCTGTCCTCTGAAACTCAGGGTAGTTATTTTATTGCAAGAGAAGTGTGACCTTGTCCTTATTCGTCCTAGCTGTCTCCCATATCCTGCTTTTGCAGGTACATCTGTTTCCCTTGACGCACATAAGGACAATGTTGGCAAGAACATTCTTTGCATCAGCAGTGCACGTATACATAAAATATTGGCAAGATAACTGTGACACTCCAAAATGTACTTAACAATGATAATAACAATAATTTCACACAAGCGAATATGGCACAATATACTACCTGTCTATCCTAACGTAATTCTCTGCCACATAACGCAAATGCAGCAGCATGGTTAATAGAAGATATAAACATAAACATATACCTATAGTCTGTCACTTTGTCAGTTTTTAGAGAGTTATCGCGCTGACCACCACCAGGAAGTAGAGGAAAAAGGCCAACGACCTCCATGTTGGTATCATGTCTGAATTGTATACTGATATAGTATTACATGGACATGTGTACTGTATTGTTACCAAGGTCTTGCGTAATCCAACAGTTCATATTCATTCTGCTTTGCTCCTTGTTCTCTCCATCAACTCCTCTGCAGAGCTGCCTTTGGCTACCCTGACTGTAGAGCCCCAGAGTCCTGTGTTCATTGGAGAGACGGTCACTCTGAAGTGTGTGATAGAGTCTCATGGTGACTGGACATATAAGTGGTATAAGGGGTCCAGCAGCACACCAGTGTCTGAAGGAAACACCTTCACCATCAGTGGAGCTACTGAGTCTCATAAGGGCCAGTACTGGTGTCAGGGGGAGAGGAGAGACAGACCCACATCATCACAACCAAGCAGAATATTAACTCTTGATGTCAAAGGTAAATGTGTGTGTGTGTGTGTGTGTGTGTGTGTGTGTGTGTGTGTGTGTGTGTGTGTGTGTGTGTGTGTGTGTGTGTGTGTGTGTGTGTGTGAGAGTTAAGACTTTCTGGTGTTAATCATATGATAAGCACCAGGAAGTGACACATTCTTGTTTCTTATTACATTTGTGTTGCATTAGTTATCAGAGTTTAATTTAATATCTGTTATATGATAGTTTTTGTTAGTTGTTAATCCTTCACCTCCACAACGAAAGCATTTTCACTGTGTACAGGGGGAACAAGTCATGAGAAGTAGGCTGTTTACAACGGCAGAGTGAAATATAAATACATAGTGACTCTAGGGGGAGATATACAGTCACTGAAAATACCTGGACCTGCATAGTATACCTTTGATACTATGTATAGAAAGATTTGCTTTAAATCCAATCAAGAAAGAATAGTAGGCTACTAACTGTTGCAATGAAAAATAAATGTGAAATGTGAAATATGAAATTGTGAATATGCAGTAGACTCTACCGAGTAGAGAACCAAAAAACACCACTCCAGTGCTTGATATAACAAGTGCTTAAGACACAATAAATTACATTTGAGGATCCTAATGTAAATCTAGGCCACATGACGCAAATGGAGTAGCATGGAATAGAAGACATACATGTGTGCATACATACAAACTCCAACCGAACAGTTGTAGCGTACTGATGATTTCTTTATTCTGTCTCTCCAAGGCAATTTTACAGGAATCATAGGTGTAGGTGTGCTGGTCGTGATCCTGGCAGTAGCGATTCTGATCTGGTGGAGACGGTAAAAGAGGTAAAAGAGGTCCCCACTGATGAGGAGTGACATCAGCAGATATGGAGGACAGCCTGTAGGTTCTGATTTGAATGATGGGCAAAATGCAAGTCTTCAGTAGGCCTAATACTAAAGCTAATTTTTAGAACTGAACCATTATTGTTATTATCATTAGTTATTATTTAATCCTGCCTTTCACCACTGACTGCTCAAAATGGTACAAATGCTACACATGTCTGGCAATATAGAGAGGGTCCCAACAGAGATATGCCTGTGTCTTTTTTACCTGTATCAATATAAAGAAAATAAAAGATGAGTTTTGTAAAGATGTAGAGATTGTTTTTTCTGGTCCAAGTCACTCTGTATAGCATAGGCCTACTAGCCTCGCGAGCCATCCACGTACTTCCGGCCAAGGATTGCCTCCACTACGAGTCTGGCCGTGCTCCTCTGTGGAGCATTCTGCTCGGTAGAATTGTAACAGAACGCCCCCCCTCCAGAAAGCAGCCAATAAACGAAGAGATGGGTTGGTGGGGGCGAAAGGGGGAGGGCGCTCGTGACGATGACGTTAAACGCCTGCGCTATGTTGTTATGAGTAACTATCGCCGATTGGGTGAGAGCTGTCCAATCAATTCAAACCAGAACTGGGCGTTACTTCCCGCTTCCTGCAAGCGCCTCAGAGCAAAGAAATTCCAGACCATAATACGAAATGAAATGGTAGTATTATGGGATGGTTAGGACCAGGCTATAGGCCTACACCTACTTGTCTTGTCTTGTCTTGTCACTTTGGATAAAAGCACCGGCTAAATGAATACATGTAAATGTGACAATAGTGACAATCATAGTGCCATTTAATGTTGTCTTAGTTATATCGAAGCACACCAGCACACATAGGAAAAAAAAACATAGGCTTCACAAGAGCTATAGATATTGTTGGGGCCAGTCCTACAGTAGCTATGTAACATGGCGTTGGTGAAGTTTGACATTGTAAACATTCTCGACAAATAGTGAAACGCAGTTTGCAGCAAGAATACTATTGTAAATGGCTATGTTGGTGCACTGCCCCCTCTGTCGTTTGGTGCCCTATGCACAGCATTATGCGCGTGGTGGGAGCGGCGGCTCTGCAATATCGCTTAGGGCAACGAAATGCACAGCAGCGGCAGTGGGTAGCCTAAACACAAACTCGAATCTAATAGGCTACCTCTTGGTCTTGGTGCGGGAGGGTTACCCAAAAACAGGACTTCTGGTCTGGAGACTGCCTGACTTCGTGGTTGTTGACCTCGTTCTGTGGATGTCTGGATCTGTTGGCCGACCTACAGCTCTGGCGAACCTTCAGTAGTGTCATCTGCGAATTGCAGAATGTGGACCCCCCCCGTCAACCTGAACACAGTCTAACTGACAGTTACTCCGATATCGAAAGTGAAAGGTGGTACAAAAAGTTCTCGCCATTTCAGAATTCTCGAAGATGCGTGTAGCGGACAGACTTTGATTGAGACGTTTCGGAAAATTGATACGTTGAAGGACCTATTTCGTCGTAAGTAGGCTATGTCTTATACTATCATTTGTTTTGTATCGTAAAAATGGCCTAATTATCAAGAGGCAGATAAACTACGACACTACTACTAGGCTACTATCATTTTATGTTTTCGGTAACGGAAATGAAAGAAGGTGCCTTAAAGGAAGGGAATTGTGCAGTGATGGGCAAGCTAGGCTACTTAGAAATTTTTGTGAGCTAAGCTCGCAGATATTAAATGATGCTTAACTACACAAAAGCTACCCCAAAACAAAATGTAGTAAGCTGAGTTACATACATTTCCCAAAAGTAGTTTGCTACATCAGAAGCTACTTTGTAATTTACAAAACAATGAACATAAGTGAGCCAGCTTCATGACAAGTCAGTGGTAGCCTATGGCAATGACCTAGCCAACATAACTCAGCATAACAGATACAGTAGCCTAACTTAATTGCCTTGATGTAGGCTACACATGTGGGGGTCATTCCACGCCAAATCAACCAGAGCCATAGGCGTCGATTGCGCTGGGGACGGTGAGGACGCATCCTCATCAGATTTCGTCATAAGTCATTTTGTCCCCACCACTTTTTTTTAAAAAAAAAACTCGAGCTCAATTTGGCTAAAAACTAAACAGTAGCCTAGCCTGAAGTTCATAACACACATAGCAGCCACCAGAGCCATATCTATATGGCTCTGGCAGCCACAACTGCAACATTGTTACTAGCGCTGACCTGGCGTTAGAGTCCGAATCATTTGTGCAACTTCAGAACGATGTGAGCGGCCATCCGGCGTCCTCTAGTATTGTTTGTAAACTGGAAATAGGCTACGTGTAGCTATTTAAGTCAATCAATGACATATAGGAAACTTCAAAAAAGGAATAGATATGCTCTTCTACAAGCAACTACTAGTGCATGCATCCACGGCAGGGGACAAGTTGATAAAAAAAAGAGAAAAATACCGGAGCAGCACAGTTTATAAGGCTAGTGCTTTTTTTTTTTTGCTTGTTAGTTTATTGTAGGCTAATGCAAAGGTGCACAGCAACAGTCTAACGTTTCGATTAGCCTACATCTTCGTCAGAGTATGTTATTAACGTTCTGCTCGATACACATCTAAACACGTAGACTTCGGTCTAGTGGGGAAATTAGCTTTGTTTTTAAAATATGACAACGAGGACCTCAACGATTGGCCTTAGCCTACTTTCCTAACTATGTTGAAATCGCATCTTTCACAGCCCAATCTTAAAATTTTCCCGGGGGAAAAACCCCCGGACCCCCAGAAAATGGAAGGGTCAGCAGAAAGGGTTAAAGCGGAGCTCAGTAATTAAGGATCTATACCCCCGAATCTTTTGAACACCTAGGCTAGGCCTACTGTACGTGCCTGCCTCTGAGTCGATGTCACGTCATGTCACATTGTCAACATTTTTATTCATTTACATAAGTAATTAAAGACAGCGTCTTTCAAAACATGGCCTGAGCAAAAGATAAAGAAAATGAATGCGTCATTGTACCCAGCACTTCTGAAAATGCACTTCCGAATGCGTTTTTGTCCCCAGCACATTTCAAACCAAACTGACGCCCATGACCAGAGCCCACGCACTTGCGTCTCAAAAAAATCTGAAAAAAATACCATGTGTGCCTATGTTACCCAGGAGACACTCTGTAAAATGTTTTTGGGCTAAGATCAATACTTTTCAAGTAACAGCCAGTTTTACAGGGGGAGGGGGGTGTCAAATTTGTTCTACCTCTTTTTTTTGTCAAAGTTCACAAGCTCATTGCTCAAGAACTAGAATCTGTAGGAGGCTCAAATTTTGCAGGCTGGTGCATAAATAGGAATAGTATGCAGTAAAATCACCACGAGTAGTCTGGATGATCCTGCATGGTCATAGCAGTCCCTCAAAGTTGATCAAAATTTTATTGGAGTTCTTGGCTGGGCTCTGTTTAGGCTTACAGAAGACATATGTTTACTCAACATAGGCTCTTGATTTTTTTTCTCTTATTGAGATCAGTAGAAACACTCTCCCAGCAGACCTCACAAGTTTGAAAAATAATTTTGGATCTCATATTCAGAGCACCCTAACACCTTATGGGAATATACAATAAATTATATATAATATAAATTATTTTTTTCGTTAATCTGCATTACCTCTTCTTTTTAAAAACACCAATTTGACTTGTCTTATGCGAATCTTTCTTTTTCATTTTCCACCCTAAACATGGACAAAATGCACCATTGAGATCAATGTTTTGTCCCCACCCGGCAATTTCAGTGATTCAATGATTTTAGTGGCACCTAGTGGTTACTCTATACAAAACAAATCTCTCAACAGATCTCTATGGTGCAAGGAGTGAAGCTACTGCCCGTCACTGGAATTGTGTTATAGATGTTACTGCTTTGTGTCTTACACGTGCTGCTCTTTCCGCAAAGCGCTCCTCACAGACTTTTCTGATGCTGTGGTCTCTCCTTCCTGGGAAAAAGGAAATAATGTCTCTCCCCTTGCATAAATCCTCATGTCAAATCTATTAAGTAGTTTTAATACTGTCCTGTTGAATACTGTCCTGTGTAAGAATGAACATCAGTACTCAAGGTCATGGGGTGAAAGGTCATGGCCATATGGTGTCCATGTCCTAATAGACCAGGTTGATTTTCAGATAATGTGACACCCTCGGGCATTTTTGAGTGAAAGTTAGCAAACTTTACTAGGGGTATCTGCTGAATGTTTTGTTGTTTGCCAAGCTGTATTTCTACATCATTTGACAATTGATCTTAATGCATTAAAGTATTTGACCCCATATGTAACCCTATGGGAATCTAACACATTGGGTTAACTTGCAGATTTTTTTATTTTTAAAGGCCAGCTATTTCATAGATCCAGGATATTATGCATCCTGATAAAGTTCCCTTGGCCGTTGGAATTAAAATAGCCCCACATCATCACATACCCTTCACCATAGCTAGAGATTGGCATGGTGGCCACACAAATACACTAAACAGGCTTATGCCAAACCCGGCACACTCTGGCCACACTAAGCCAGGATGTGCTACACTGTAGCCACTCAAACTCCCCAGTCTGGGAGAGTAGTTGCTGCACTCAGCACACACTGTAAACAGACACCACATAAGACACACTACACACAGCCATCCACGGCTCTCACACAACTGTGGATGCTGGCGGGCTCAAAGGCCCTATTCTGATGCCATCTTGGGCCTTTTAATGGCTGACCAATCTGACCCAAGCAGGAGCCACCCCGGCAATCAGAAGTGGACGGGGCCTGTACACTGTAACGACAGCACACGGCCAGAACACACTGCTGTAGCAGAGGGCCAGTGTGAGTGTGAGGGTTAGGGTGGGGACAGTGGTGAGGGTGGGCTTCTGCATGCTGCCCAGGGCCTAGTAGAGCTGTACAGAGCAGCCCTGAGGTCAGAAGACAGCCTGGGCCTATGTTGGAGTCAGTATTATGCTTGGGGTGAAGAGAGTGGTAAGGGTGCGCATCTGCATGCTTACCCAGGGCCTACCTGAGCTCTGTGTTGTTGGTATCATTGGATAATCATGCCGTACCATTGTTTTAATGACATTCACTATTCTATGCCATGCAGTTCATGTTTTAGTTTTTATTCAGCTCATGTTATGTCCAACTTCATGAGGTATTTTTAGTTTACTGTGTTTATTCTCTTATGCTTATGCTCCACCGGAAACAAAGAAGGTACCTGAACAGCCTTTTGTGCATACAGTATAGCCTATTCATGTATTCACCGGTATCGGATAAAAACCATACGATACCCATTCCTAGTTGTGACTGTGAATATAAATAACAGGCACACAGCGCTCCTCACAGATGAGAATTGCGTTGGCCGCTCTCAGGTGCATGTGTGAACGAAAGATAAACTGGTGAAGCAATATTAATGTTACGAGAAACCACAATTTATCCATAAGTCCATAAAATTAAGAATTATATCTTGAATTATTACAAAGTAGAGTATTGGTATGGCATAGGCTATGAAAAGAGAGAGAAGTAATTGTTGGGTAGATTAACAATTTAAAGGTAAGCTTAAAGCGGTAAATGTAATCAATATTACTTTGATTACATGTCGCTACTATGTTCTCCATCCATGATATCACAACAGAGCCACTCAAACAAATAACACAGTTGACATTTTGAAATGTCTAATTATAGCACTTTGTAGAGTTTGGTATAGCTGCATGATGATGCTCTTGTGTCTGTTCTCTCAGAGAAAAGCAACGTGCTAAAGCAAATGTCTGTGGTTTTCCTGTGGACCTGAAAGATGTAGCCTACTGTACGTGACAAAGAGATATAGCCTACGTGAGAAATGGGATATAGCCTACGTGACACTTTGCAGGAAGATACATTTTAAGAACCTTGTAACTGATGATTTACCTAGCAACATGTGATGTAATTTAAACTAGATGTGTGTGTGTGTGTGTGTGTGTGTGTGTGTGTGTGTGTGTGTGCATGCATGCATGCATGCGTGTGTCTTTATGTATGTGTGTGTGTGTGTCTGTGTGTCTGTGTGTCTGTGCGTGTTTGTAGCTGTCTGATATGGAATTCCACGAGACTTGGCATGCATCCAGAGGGTGTAATAATGATCCTAGACTTCAAATTGTGTGCAGTTTTGATCCTATCAAGCAAAGATATGTGATTACAATGCCTCATTTTCGCTTTTTCAGTTTTGACTAGGTGACATGAAATGGGTAGTTATGGGATGGGTGGACATGGGCCCTAGTCCCAACAGTTTTTGAGATATTCACAGAAAACTGTCCAGCCATCGACAGGCCAGTTGGTGTAGCCTACAGTAACTAAAGACATAAGTCTTAAATTATCACCGGAAATGAACACAACGCAAGTGGCAACAGTGGAATAAGCGGGATAATGGACGACACGCCGTTCAATTATACAAAGTTAATGCACGTTCTAGATGCATAATCGAACGGCGTGAAGTCCATTATCCCGCTTATTCCACTGTTGCCACTTGCGTTGGGTTCATTTCCGGTGATAATTTAAATGTTTTAATCGCTTAAAAAGAATTAGTGTGGAAAATAAAAATGGAAAATTTGCATAACTGTGCGTTCACACCAAGTAAAGATCGTCAAAAGCGTCAAGAGCGCCGGAAATCATTCATTTTCTATGGAGAGTCGGCGTTACCGGCGTCAAAAGCGTTCTGGGCGTGAGCGTGGCTTCATGAGCTTCACGGGCGTCAAAAAAAAGTTGAGCCTCAGTTAACTTTATGGTAATTAGCTGTGACACGGTTCGGCGTCAACCAATTAGAATGTCAAACTCGCAGGACTGCTGCTTGTGGTTGGTTCGAATGTTTCACGTCTTGGCTTTGAAGCTTTCAGCGCTGAACTGAGTTGAGCGTCGGGCTATGAGCTTCACCAGCGATTTTGACTCTTTTGACGGTTTCGGTGTGAATGCACAGTAAAACAAGTCGAATTGGTGTATTTAAAAAATGGTGTTAGAGCCATGTACTGGTGTGCAGTCGTAGGTGAAGAGGAAGTAAAGGAGAGGGCTCAGCACACATCCCTGTATTCAGAATGATGGTTGGGGAGGTGTGATTATCTAACCTAACAGACTGAGGTCTTTTGGTCAGGAAGTCCAGAATCCAGTTACAGAGGGAGGTATTGATGCCCAGTTCACTGAGTTTGGTCATCAGTTTTGGAGGGGTGATGGTATTGTATGATGAATTGAAGTCAATGAACAGCATTCTAACATGAACAAGTGTTGCTATTGTCAAGGTGGGACAGGGCAGAGTGAAGTACCGTAGAGATGCTCCTGTTCTGACAAATTGGAAGGACTCTAGTGATGGTGGTGACCAGGACCTCTCAGAGCACTTCATGATGATGGGGGTAAGTACAACTGGACGGGGATGCCATCAGGACCAGCAGCCTTACATGCATTAGGCGGGGATCACATTAGCCAGCGGCAAGCGTAACGCAATGCTCAGACCATAATAATAATAATAATCCAAGATGTTCTTTTTTGTTTCTAAATTACACTAGTGGTCAATGTTGCTACGTTCATAGATAACAAAATGGATGCCAGCAATAGAAATTTGCTCTTGGTTGCTTTAGGGTGTTTTGGGCCCCCAACGTCGTCTTCCAGGCAGCGCTGTCACTGTCGACTTCAAGGCACCTAATCCTAAGTCTTATCCTAACCTTTAACCCATGCCTAACCCTAGCACCTTCCAGGCAGTGCTGCCTTGAAGACAACATTGGAGGCCCAAAACACCAAGAAACTTTAGGAATGGAAGGAGAAGAAAGGGAGAAAAGTGAGAAAGAAAAAAAGCATTCAGTTTGGGTTCATGAAACACTGCTGCCATGAAAGTTATGTGGAGAATACCATAAACTAGTGCGCAGCTCTACCTAGCAGACGACCATTTTCACATGACTGAACAAGCAGCAGTTTGTTGTAAATTACTGTACCAAAGATACAAAAAAACAGACACAAAATTTAAAGAAGCCATCAGCCCAGCCGAACATTTGGCTATGATAGCAATAATATGTCCATCATTCCTTAAGAAGAGCCTCAGCAGCCTAACCATACAAGTTTGAATACAATTTAGGGTACATTGCGTTTAATTATCATGTTATTCAATTGAATTAATTTCCCCTTACAGATTTCTAGCAACAGGGAACTCCTTTAGGTCACTTGCCTTCAATTTCAGGGTAGGATTTTCCACTGTTCGATGAGGAGTACTGTACAGTACATGCCACCACCAGGGAAAGCATGTACAACTATAGTTTCTATAGCGCCAGGAGAAGCGCCAGAGGTTGAATATGCATTTGGCATTCTTGCAAGCCAGTGGCATGTTGCTGAGGCATTAGTGAAATGCATGCTTCACAACTTTCTTCAATGGCACTCAGATAGACAGGATGTAGATGTAGACAGTATATGCCTAGCTACCACCAGCTGTCATGGCTATCTCAAGAGTCAGCAACAACAATGCCACAAATATTGCAATTGAAACCAAGAAAGAGGTACATACAATACTTTTCCTTCACAATAAAATATACAGTACATCTAAGAGGTGGTATATGGGACGATGTGAAGAGTGAACATCCAACATCAAATCAATCTCATTCAGATAGTGACTGCAATTTCAATTTTAATTTAATTTCACTTATAGAGTGCCAAAACATTACACATGTATCATGGTGCTTTACAGAGTGTTAAACATGTGTAACAGGGACAAGGAAAAATTATGGAAGAATTGTAGATACACATAGGAAGAAACCTTGGACAGATCCATGAATCAAGGACCTGACCCATCTGCCTAGAGTCAGTTACAGGACAGTAAGGTAATTTACTGTCAGAAATTCAAATAGCCTAGTGTAGGGAATACATTGCCCATAGGAATTATGAATTGTCTCAGGGAAATAGTGGATTGCTAGGGTGCTTGGGCCAGGAATCCGGGCAAGTGGATAGCAACAGGTAATTATAGGGCAGTCATAGGCATGCAACTTCAAGTGTGATGAGGGCCATACTGTACACATGGATGACTGATGACCGGTAGTGGTGTACCTCACAGGTGAGGTATGGGGGAAGAAAGAGATATAGAGTGGGTTAGTATCACTATAAATCATGATGGTTAGTACTAATAAGTATATCACACTTTATACTATAGAGAGAAAAGGCAAAAAAGGAAAAAAGGGAGAGTTGAGAGAGAAGGGGGAGCAGAGGGAGTTGAGCGACAAGACAGATGAGAGGTAAGAGGGAGAATTGAGAGAGGGAGAAAAGGCATGGTGGAGGGTTAAATTACAGGTAAACTGATTAAAATGGACCATTTCTGGATTCTGAATGAAAATACATCAATTAAGCTGTGGAGACAGTATTTTTCGTTGATCAAGCACTACAGAGCTAGCATATCCATATAAGGCAATAAACGTATGTGACGTATGTAAGAGATCTTGACTTTCCTTAGTAAATCCAGTTGGTAAATGTTATTAATATGACGGTCCACAGTATCAAAGGCAGAGCTGAGGTCAAGAAGTACTAGCACGGAGCAACAACCTGTCAGAGGCATCTGAATATCGTTGTGCACTCTCACCAGGGCGGTTTCTGTGGAATGCCGTTTTCTGAAACCAGACTGAAATTGTATCATCAAGTTTTCTAAAAAGACAAGGGAGCTGGTTTGTAGCGGTAAATTACGGTATAGAAGTAAGAATAATTACCCCCCACTGCTGCTAGGAAACACGGCATCTGTGATATGTAAAGGTATATTTTGCTCCTCAGGTCTAGAGAGACTCTCCCACTGCTGCTGGGATGAGTGACACTCAGGAGAGAGAGGAGGCTGCAGGTCCCAGTGAGACACTCAGACCAGAGTCTGCAGCACACGGCTGTGGAACCATCAAGAATGATGAAGACATGGCTGAACCTGGGTCACCAACACACTCTGGTGGAGGGTGAGTTTTAGTTTTTTTTTTTATTTCTTTATCTCAGACCCCATTTACTCTCCTCATTCTCTGTTTTTTTCTTTCTTTTGAATCTCATCTCATACAGTGTTTTTGTGTTCCTGAAATGGAAAGATTCATGGTCATGTGTTTTGTGGGAATGACCATCAATGGCAGATCACATACAACTATAATAATATAATAGTTGAAACTGTATTCTACTGAATGAGGATTTGTATGAAATGCAATCAGCAGTAAAACACAGAATTGCACCCCCTAACAACTTGGCGAAGAGTTCCAAAGAGTTTGGATGTGAATTGTTTTATTCATGCTGGGAAAAATGAAAGGTTGTGTTGATTTCGTTTTCTTTCTTTGCATCACCAGACCAGATAAACAAAGATCTCCATCTGCAGCACCACGCTTGGAGAGAAGGGACTCCATTGAGGGTCATCCCGACTTCAGGGGTGAACAACCACCCCCTGAATCAGAGTGAGTGATTATGAGATGTGTGTGTGTGTTTGTGCGTGTGCGTGTGCGTGTGCGCGTGCGTGTGTTTGTGTGTTTGTGTGTGTGTGTGTGTGTGTGCTTGTGTGTGCTCTGTGTGTGTGTGTGTGTGTGTGTGTGTGTGTGTGTGTGTGTGTGTGTGTGTGTGTGTGTGTGTGTGTGTGTGTGTGTGTGTGTACATATCAGGGACGACATATGGGCTTGGGTTGGCCAATGCCAGCCAGATTGACAGGTGGCTCGTCCAATAAAATGTGTTTCAACTAGGGGTGCGACGAGATCTTGCGATACAAATATGTCACACTATTTCTCGTCAAGGTGAAAATCTAAGCAGCCTTAGTGATCCACAGGTGCTCATCAAGATGACAATTGCGTTGGACATCAACGTTTAAATTTGTATTTAACATGGACAGACTGGTGAAACTGTGGTAAATGTTACAAGAAATTACAGTCAATCTGACTCTGTAAAATAAAGAAATTGACCATGAATAAATACCAAGTAGTTTATCAACAATAGCAGAGTAGTGGCATTGCCTACGAGAATAAATTGTGGGTGAACAACAATTCATTTTCTTTTATGCAACAATTGGGTTCTGTGGAGCTGTTTATTTGTTTCTGATTGGCCAAAAGACGTTCCATGAGTTGAAATATCCCACGATAATCAACTCTGACTTTTCACAGCTAATAAGTTGTTAAGTTTAAACAAACTGTCACGTTGCATCCAAGCTGAAATACAGACGCTCAGAACATAGTATATGACGGAGGTGGATCTTAGCTAGTTGGATGGCATGTAGTCGGCAATAAGTAAAACAGTAATGTTTCAAAGCTATAAGCATGTCCTAACCAGACGCAATGCGAGCTAATGTTTATTAGGCTGCATTGCTTGACAACGGGAGAGATAGAACTAACGACTGGCTTTTGGCCATAGCAACCGTCCTTTTAGAACTAACACTGTTCTTTGGCCATAGCAACCATCCATTTAGAACTAGTCACGGCAGTTTGTCCTGAACGTAAGAGAAATGTGTGGCGGAAAGAAGTAGTTCTACAAACAAGACAGTTTGAGTGATTTAAACGTTTACATTATAATGGGAAATTAACGCAAAACAAGTGGTAGAATTGTTGTATAAAAGCAATGTAGCACTCGTGATCGTGGGGTTGGTAATGGATATTCCCACGGCTGTTGTTGCCTGTGCAACTCAGCCTCCGGCCTCGTGGCTACTGCCGAACAACACCCGTGGGAATATCCATTAACAACCCCGCTCTCAATCGTGCTATATTGCTTAAGTAAATCATAAAAGTAGATGTGACCAATATCACTTAACATTGAATGTGAGGTAAGACTCAGATAGGCATATACTGTAAGAAAGTAACAAAATAATAAAATATGAATAACCAAATAACAATCTTAAACTTAACAAGTTAGAATGTCAAATACACCAGTTAAACAATTCATGAAATAGAGAGTGAAATAAAGACCCAACCTAAAAGTAAGAAGAGAGAAAGAGAAGGAAAGAAAGAAAGAAAGAGAGGGAGAGGAAGATGGAGAGAGAGGAAGGCCAAGAGGTCAGAGAAAAGAAGGAGAGACGTCCAGCCAGCTGTCAAACAGAAAAATCCAGAGGCAGAATAGAAGAGAAAAGAAAAAGGGAAAAAGAAGTGAGAAGCATCTATGCTCTCCCCTTATAAATACAAATTAAGCATAAATAATATGGCATTCATCTGGAAATCCCCGATTCACCAGGGCATCTCTGTTATTTGAGAGCTTAAAGCTGCCACTTTTGGCAACTTTTTTGAGTCATATTAGCTTGAACTGTCATGGGATTCTGGAGGTAGAATATGAAATAGTTGAGTATAATAGTTTAAACTGTATTCTAATGAATGGGAATTTAAACTGTATGCAGTGCAATCAACAGTAAGCAACATTATTTCTACCTCTGACAAGATGGCTTCTTTTAAACTGTAGCTCAGTTTGGGTGTGAATTGCTTCATTCACGCTGTGTAAAATTAACGGTTGTGTTGTTGTTGTTTTCTTTCTTTGCATCACCAGACCAGATAAACAAAGATCTCCATCTCCAGCGTCCAGCTTGCACAGTGATGACTCCAGGGATGATGGTCCTGACTTCAGGGGTGAACCACCACCCTCTGAAGCAGAGTGAGTTATAATGAGTTTCTCTGTGTGTTTGTGTGTGTGTGTTTGTGTGTGTGTGTGTGTGTGTGTGTGTGTGTGTGTGTGTGTGTGTGTGTGTGTGTGTGTGTGTGTGTGTGTGTGTGTGTGTGTGTGTGTGTGTGTGTGTGTGTGTGTGTGTGTGTGTGTTTGTGTGTGTGTGTGTGTGTGTGTTTGTGTGTGCGTGTGTGCGTGTGTGTGTGTAAATATCAGGGGCGACATACGGGCTTGGGTTGGTCAGTGCCAGCCAGATTGGCAGATGGCTCGTCCAATAACATGTGTTTCAAATGTCACACTATTTTTTGTCAAGGTGAAAATCTAAGTAGCCTAAGTGATGGCACAGTTGCTCATCAAGATGACAATTGTGTTGGACATCAAAGTTTAAATTTGTACTAAACATGGACAGACTGGTGAAACTGTGGTAAATGTTACAAGGAATTACAATCAAACTACAGTAGCTGAGTTTGGGTGTGAATTGCTTCATTCACGCTGGGTAAAATGAACGGTTGTGTTGTTGTTGTTTTCTTTCTTTGCATCACCAGACCAGATAAACAAAGATCTCCATCTCCGGCGTCCAGCTTGCACAGTGATGACTCCAGGGATGATGGTCCCGACTTCAGGGGTGAACAACCACCCTCTGAAGCAGAGTGAGTTATAATGTGTGTGTGTGTGTGTGTGTGTGTGTGTGTGTGTGTGTGTGTTTGTGTGTGTGTAAATATCAGGGGCGGCATATAGGCTTGGGTTGGTCAGTGCCAGCCAGATTGGCAGATGGCTCGTCCAATAACATGTGTTTCAAATAGGGGTGCGACGAGATCTTGCGATACAAAAATGTCACACTATTTTTTGTCAAGGTGAAAATCTAAGTAGCTTAAGTGATGGCACAGTTGCTCATCAAGATGACAATTGCATTGGACATCAAAGTTTAAATTTGTATTAAACATGGACAGACTGGTGAAACTGTGGTAAATGTTACAAGAAATTACAATCAATCTGACTCCATAAAACAAAGAAGTTGACCTCGATTAATTACAAAGTTTATCAACTATAGCAGAGTAGTGGCATGGAATACGAGAAGAGATATATAAATGGTGGGTGAATTAACCATTTATTTACCAGTAAATCATGAAAGTAGATGTGACCAATATCACCTACAGTAACATTGAATGTGAGGTAAGACTCAGATAGGCATATATTGTAAGAAAGTTACAAAATAATAAAGTAAGAATAACCAAATAACAACCTCAAACTTAACAAGTTAGAATGTCAAATACACCAGTTGAACAATTCATGAAATAGAGAGTGAAATAAAGACCCAACCTAAAAGTAAGGAGAGAGAAAGAGAAGGAAAGAAAGAAAGAAAGAGAGGGAGAGGAAGATGGAGAGAGAGGAAGGCCAAGAGGTCAGAGAAAAAGAGAGACCTCCAGCCAGCTGTCAAACAGAAAAATCCAGAGGCAGAATAAACAGAAAAGAAAAAGGAAAAAAGAAGTGAGAAGCATCTATGCTCTCCCCTTATAAATACAAATTAAGCATAAACTAGATGCACCGCATAGCGGTACACAATATGACCGCCGCTCAGTTCTGCACATTCTCTCCAAAACGAATTACGCTCGTCAACTTTCCTGTATGGCTGGGATTATACTTGCTGTTAGACCAACCGTAAGCATATGCGCCCGTGTGCGACCTGCTGTGTCCGGTGTACAGACTCGCTGCAGCATTACGCACCCTACTGGAGGTCTTCACTAGGGGGAGAATAGTAACATCAGATGTGGATGTGGCCATGTGCCATTGTTTACTCTCATGATTGCCCCCAGCTTCGATGTCGATAATGCATCTTGCAGTCACCTTTTTTTGTAGTGATCGCCCCCTACTTTCTTATCAGTATTGCATCTCGCGGACGCGTCATGTTCGCTTGCGACGACGTGCACGACCGACGCACCAAACGGCCGCAAAATACGCGAGGCAGTCATGATACGAACACGAACGCGTTGTCTGCAGCAAGTCTAAACCTGCCTTATCTCCGATTTGTGCAATATACTGTATGTATATCTCCTACTCTTGCAGCTCATGTGTATATGAGTGTGCATGTGTGAGTTTGCTTGTATAAAGATGTGTGTGTGTCTGTCTGTGTGTGTGAATGTGCATGTGTGCGCATGTGTGTGTGTGTGTGTGTGGAATCCATGGAAGTGTGTTTATCTGTGCGTGTGAATCTGTTGATGTGTGTGTGCGAACTTAGTTACTTTTTAAACTGAGCCCCCTGCCGGCTCAACATAAAAATGCCAATCGGTTTTGCCAATAGCCTACTCACTATATTGGAATTTAACAGTTACGCCATTTTAACAGTAACGTCAGAACATATAGAAGACATCACAACCTGCAAAAAGTAATTTCAGGGAGGTATCTAAAAAATACTTTAACCTACTGAGATACTGAAATACAGATGAATAGCCTATGTTTGTTCAATAATGTCTAGTCAGTATACCAAATAAGAGAGGCCTATAGATAGAAACTGTGGTAATAAAATATGAAGATTTTGGTAGTTTGGGCTTTTCGTGTATCCTTCTACTGTAGCCATTTAGCCATCTACTATAGGCCTGACTTATATGCCAATGAAATTACACTTGTTAAACTCACCCTTTGTGGACGGCCCATTGAAATATGGTTCGATTTCGAACCATGACGTGTTCGCCGTGTTTGAATCACGCATTTAACCTCACCGATGAAAAAAACTATGTAGATACGTTGTCAACAGCTAGCCAATCACTGTCAAGTAGTTTAGTTCGTTTTGATAGCCTATTGGCTTAGTTTTATGTCATTTTGCATCTTGTGATTGCCCCGCCTCCGATACTTCCGCGTTCGGCTCATTCGCGGCTGTTCAATGAATAAACATGTCGGACCATACATATCGACAAGTCCGTTTTTCAGCTGCTGAGGTGGCAGAAATGTGTTGTCAACACATAAATGATGACAATAGCAGTGAAGACAGTGAAATAGGTGGCTTATCTAGTGGAAAAGAGTACAAGTTGGACCGTGAACTGGATGAAGACTTTCGTGACTCTGACTCCGACGACGACTAGCTGCTGCTACGGCGACAACAACGTGAGTAAACAATAAAGTTCTTGAAACTCAATATTGTATTTTACTACTACTTACACTACTTACAGCTTCATAAAACCTTATATTTTCGTGTGATAACACTCTGAGTAGACTGTGCCTTTTGTATGGTGTGTTTTTTGTCTGTCACAACTGAAAGAAATCGCGCCTCGTGTTTGTTTATTTTTGATCGCGCTTTATATACTCGCGGGTAAATTATTCGCTCTTTGCCAACATTGTAGTGTTGCTAGCATATTCTATGGGCATGTCTGGATGAAGAGCTGAATATAGGATGGAAGGAATAAATAAATATCAGTGTTACTCGTTCTGTTTAGTTCCAGAAATGTCTATTTGTGCTCCCTATAAGAAAGTAATGGCATATAAGAAAGGCATGCCTAGTAGGCCTAAGTAGCAACCTTCTCTGACTGAAATTAGCCTTGACCTAGGTGTTGAACATTGAACTTGTTTTTTTTTCTCTCAACTTCTAGACAGAAAGCCTAATGACATTTAGTAAGTAAGCAACCTTTCTGCTACAACCTTTTCTGACTGAATCTAGCTTTGACCTAGGTTGTAAACAACTTACTTTTTTTTCCCCATCTCAACTTCTAGAAAGAAAATAATGACATGTAGTCAGTAGCAACTTTTCTGCTACAACCTTTTCTGACTGAAATTAGCCTTGACCTAGGTTGTGAACAACTTGTCTTGTTTTTTTTATTTTTTTATCTCAACTTTTAGAACTCAACATTCTCCTGGTTCTGCCACCGACTCAGAGGAGGATGACCCTGACCCTTGAACCTGAAAGGACCAGAAGGAATGCCAGAGCGACCGTGCCAAGGGAGAGCTGCACATCCAGTGAATCAACCTGTTGTCCAGACATATAGCTATGATGATCCAGACATGCTCAACCAGTTGCCATCTGTCCGTCCTGTACGCCAGCCTGGCGTTCACCTAGATGTACAAGTAACACGAGGTACCATGACCAAAGCCATAGATTTTTAAAAACTTTTTTCTACAGATGCCCTCCTGCTACAAATGCACCTACACAAATGCTTATGCCTAGGAGGAAATCCTCAGAAAGCCCTATTATGGTGGCACAGATGGTACAAGGAAAGAAACTAGTCCAGATGAATTGGCACGACTGATGGCCCTTGTAATGTTTTGTGGCCTTGTCCCAGTCAGTTCTTTTTACAGATACTGGAGCCCCAAAACCATGTACCATGGCCTGTGGGCACGCAGCATAATGTCAAGAGACCAGTTCAAAGCATTGATGCCAATGCTCCATGTTGTAGATACTGGTGCTGAAGATGAACGTGATAAACTGCAAAATCACTGGCCTGTTAGAGACTTTCAAGGTGACGTGTAGTAAAGCACTTTACCAACCATTCCAGCATGTTGCTGTGGAATGGTGAAATCAAAACATAGTTTATGCTTCTATACAAAACCCTGGGGAATTTGTCACTGATCATATTCCTTGGGTACTGTTTATAGTGATTGACAAGAGATTATTGTTTATTGCACATGAAAGCAGGAGGCACTTTCCATTACCATTGATCTGACATTGAGTGTTCATTCACTATTGATTGTTTATTGGAAATGCACTTACCAATGAATTTACATTTATTGTTGACCATAAATAAGACATTTTTTAGATTTTATTGATTGACTGTTCATAACATGCTTTTTCATCCTAAATAAGAAGCACTTTTTTAGTTGATGGTTGACTGTTTGTCCATTGCTGCTTATGTTTATTGATTGTTATTTTTCGTGATTTGATAAGTGCACTTCTTTATTGAGTTACCACATCTAAAAAAAATGAAGCAATATGGTTTGTAATAATTTATGTTTGCAAATAAATCAACTAAATACAATCAAAATAGATGTTGGGTGTTGTGGTGGTTTCCAAAAAAAAGTTAAAATGTACATATTTGGGTTATTTAGGTGCAACTTTTCTTGGGTCACTAAAAGGTTAACACTTTCTTTTCCATAAAGATTTGTATTACCTGTCCTAAAGTATAGTGAAACATACCATATATAGCTCTGTCTCATGGATATATGGCCAAAATAACTTATTTTGACCATTCTGTCTGGATTTTGAGTCAAATGTCAAACCGGGCAGTGAAGACATTCTACTCGGTAAAGATTCTAAAATTTTCTGCAAACGTACAGGACATAATGAATTGACCATAACTTTTGAGCAGAAAGTGATAAATTGATTCTGTTTTTTTTACTTGAGTAGGGGACAACATTGCTAGTCTGTCATATACTCTAAGTTTTTCTCTATCTACAACAGAAATTAGAGAAAAATAAGATTTATGTTGAAAAACTGTAATTTTCTCTTTTTTTTCGGATTAATTTTGAGCACATTTATAAAAATAATTATGCTACCCTCACACATAATTACTTATGTGTTATACCATTTTAAAGTGCTCTTTCTTCTGATTACAATGGTGTGTATATTTTATCTCTGCCATGTAGTATGGCCACACTGTAAGCTTTTTTGTGCCCCGAGGTCATCATTCTACTATTTTCTGCAAACGTACAGGACATAATGAATTGACCATAACTTTTGAGCAGAAAGTGATAAATTGATTCTGTTTTTTTCCTTGAGTAGGGGACAACATTGCTAGTCTGTGATATACTCTAAGTTTTTCTCTATCTACAACAGAAATTAGAGAAAAATAAGATTTATGTTGAAAAACTGTAATTTTCTCTTTTTTTTCGGATTAATTTTGAGCATATTTATAAAAATAATTATGCTACCCTCACACATAATTACTTATGTTTTATACCATTTTAAAGTGCTCTTTCTTCTGATTACAATGGTGTGTATATTTTATCTCTGCCATGTAGTATGGCCACACTGTAAGCTTTTTTGTGCCCGAGGTCATCATTCTACTATTTTCTGCAAACGTACAGGACATAATGAATTGACCATAACTTTTGAGCAGAAAGCGATACATTGATTCTGTTTTTTTCCTTGAGTAGGGGACAACATTGCTAGTCTGTCATATACTCTAAGTTTTTCTCTATCTACAACAGAAATTAGAGAAAAATAAGATTTATGTTGAAAAACTGTATTTTGTTTTATTTTTTCGGATTAATTATGAGCATATTTCTAGACATAATTATGCTACCCTCACACATAATTACTTGTGTTTTATACCATTTTGAAGTGCTCTTTCTTCTGATTACAATGGTGTGTATATTTTATCTCTGCCATGTAGTATGGCCACACAGCAAGCTTTTTTGTGCCACAAGGTCATCAAGTGTGGAAAAAATGGAATGTTCGGGCAGTCAACAAAGGGTTAAACTCACCTCAATAAATATTTTGCAATCATTTAATGGGCAATGCTAAAGTTACTGTTACAAACCAGCGGCAGAGTTGGCGGCCCAACGGCGGTAACCACCAGTGGCCCGCTGGAGTTTTGCTCATCAGTTCTCTGGCTGTCCACCGGCGGCTCAGAAGCGGCTCCAGATAAAGGGCCACCCTTTTGCCGCTTACTACCCACCAGCTTCTAATTGGCCTTATTTATGGCCATAATAATGAAAATGATGCACTAAAATAGCAATAATACATTATAACACTTTCCATTTGCCCTCAATCAGAACAATTTACAATTATTTACAGGACTTACCAAAGTTACCAAATTTACTAAGGTGAAGACAGTGCCTGCTGATGAGAAACCTATAAATGTATTCTGTAATTTAATAATCCAATATAAAAACATTTATCCTCAGCAACTATCACACAGACTCACCACACATAGTATTAGGTTCAATACATTTTGTTTATTTATTTATTTTACTTGCTTTTGTTTAGGCCTATTTATTTTACATGCTCATTTACATGCTTTATTTATTGTACATGCTTAAACAATTTATTAAAATTATTTTTAATAATGATATATGTAACACACTCTTCAGATGTAAGGAAAGTAAAGATGCAAAGAAGTTGTGACAGACATTCATGGCTTGTTTCTCCCTTGATATTGGTGCCAGATTAATGAAAATGCAGTTCTACCTTGCTGGGGTGTTACTGGCAGCGTTGTGAGCGAATTTGACAGAGGTGTAGGTCTGATTGGTAAACTCTGTTGAACAGATTAGAAATGAAAAGGCATATTTAGTGAGATGATTACTGCAATGGCAGGGTTCATACAAAAAAAATTGAGCTGAATTTACTACCTTTTCACTACCATCAACATGTTTTCTACTACAAAAGCAAAAGGTGAAGAGTAATGTAATGCAATACCTTTCCGAAACACAATAACACATTTAAGAACAACGGGGATTTAACAATGGACAAAGCTACTGGCATTTGAACAGGGGTGTGTAGGCTGTCAATAGGCACTGTATTTACCGGCATGGCTGGAGTTGATGAAGCTTGCTGGGTGGTGGTGCTGGCAAAGGTGTAGTGGTCTGACTGGCAAACTCTGTTGAACAGATTGGATATGAAAAGACGTGTTTAGTGAGATGATTACTGATGGTATGACACCTGGCACGCTAACTAGCGCCTAAAGTACAAACACTTCTAAAGGATATTTCCACTTAATTTTCAGACAAACCAAGCAAGGGACCACATGTACAGACTCTATAAATACTAACCATGATGTCAGTTTTTTATTCAAATAACTTGAAAGAGATCGTCAGGTATAAATGCACCATGCCAGTTCATTAATTCAGATGCTGTTACATGCTAACTAGCGCCTAAAGTAAACACTTCTAAAGGATATTTCCACTTAATTTTCGGGCAAACCAAGCTAGGGACCACATGTACAGACTCTATAAATACATTTTGGAAACAGGTGTTGGCTAGAATTACGCTTTACATACAGTTTTTAAAATGAAAATAGTAGAGATATAGAGAAGAGATGTTTTACTTACCTAGTCCTAAGCCTGCTACTGGTGGTTTGAGTACTGACATTGTAGGCTATTCGCATCTGCTTGGATGAGTTTGCTTGATTATGTTTCTAAACGTAAAGACATTTAACAACTTCTTTATCAGTCAGACGGTTACACAGTTACGTGCAAGAACAACAAGTCACGTAAGAGATGAAATCGTTTAGCTTACTGCAACATGAGAAATCAAGTAGTGTGAAACTAGCGACAGTAAAGAAAATTCCAATATGGCCGCCATTCGGAACTGAGAAATCACAACTCCATCTTCTTCGTTTGTCTTCTTCTCTCTGGTCTGATCTATCATTCACTGAGTAGCGCCAGCGCCACACACCAGTGGCAGCAGGCTGCAGTGTTTGAACGTGGTTGCATTAGTTCTGCTTTTGACGTTCTCATATAAAATCGTAATAAATACATAATTGTTTTATTTGGTAAGCACAGGGTAGCCACGGGGGTGCCAGTGACACAGCTACATGGGGCCATGGGGCCATTCTAGGCTTCAGTGTAGAGCAGCCACGTTGAGGGACCATTCACTAAATGCACACATAAATAAATTTATTATAGCCCCCCATGGATGAAAGTCCACAAAACTTGGCATACTCCCAGAGGGTGTCAGGTTAATCATACACATGAAATTTGGTGCAGTTCATAGCATCTCATCTGAAGATAGGGGCAATTAAAGCAATATTACATTACATTTTCAATTTTTACCATGGGGGTGCAATTCACAAATGACTGGTTATAAGCTAAGTTGATCCGAGCTCTTGAGACCAACATACCATAAAAAATTTGTCATCCTCGGTGCCACGGTTCAGGTAGTTATGTAGGAAAAACTGCAATTTTTGGGCTTCGGGCGGGGCCAGCGCGGGGGGGGAGTGACCCCCGGGGACGAAACGAAATGTTTCCGTAAAAGTCTACTGGGGCTACATGCCCACCAAGTTTCATGTGCCCCGGTGTTACGGTGTCCCGGGAATCGTTGACCAAAAATTCAGAACCGATGACGGAAAAAAAAAAAAAAAAAAAAAAAACTTTGACAACAACTATATGACCGCTTCGCTAGCTATGCTAGCGGCGGTCATAATAATGTATAGATGGCATTCATCTGGAAATCCCCGATTCACCAGGGCATCTCTGTTATTTGAGAGCTTAATCTGAACGTTTAGTACTTTCATTTGAATTGTTGCATTTCAACAATTGTATTGAAAAGTTGAAGTTGAATAGTACATTTTGAAATTGAATTGATTTAGTTTGGAACTGATTCCAAGTCAATTTGAAATTGAATGTAATAGTTGAAACTGGATTATATTTAATGGGAATGTAAACTGAAATCAACAATGCAATCAACAGTAAAGAACAGCATTCCACCCTCTGTCAAGTCGACTTTTTAAAATGTAACCAAGTTTGGGTGTGAATTGCTTCATTCACGCTGGGTAAAATGAACGGTTGTGTTGTTGTTGTTTTCTTTCTTTGCATCACCAGACCAGAAAAACAAAGATCTCCATCTCCGGCACCCAGCTTGCACAGTGATGACTCCAGGGATGATGGTCCCGACTTCAGGGGTGAACAACCACCCTCTGAATCAGAGTGAGTTATAGTGTGTGTGTGTGTGTGTGTGTGTGTGTGTGTGCGTGGGTGCGTGGGTGCGTGCGTGCGTGCGTGCGTGCGTGCGTGCGTGTGTTCGTGCGTGCGTGCGTGTATGTGTAAATCAGGGGCGACATATAGGCTTGGGTTGTTCAGTGGCAGCC
>NC_084994.1:14325197-14370197 GCF_963854185.1 Sardina pilchardus | reverse complement strand
TTCACATAGAAGTTAGCTTAAATTGTAGAAACAATAGGCCTATAGCTCAGACATCGCAAACATAGCCTACACATTCGCAAAACGGAGAATATCATTCACTCATTATTTTTTAATTATGATACTTCTCGCACCTATGCCTGCTCAGCATAGCTCTCTCTATCTCCCTCCCTCCGAGGTAGCTAGACCCTATAAGATGCTTCTCCCTAAATTAATGAAAGTTGTTTTAGAAAGTAGCCACGGTAGCCTGTAAAATGCGGCATGAAATCCTGGCTACTGTGTAATTGAAACCAGACTGTTAGGCTCTTTAGGTCCGATCATTTTCGGCGGCGCGAACATACAGTATAGGCTACCTATTAAATGAATAGAAGTGAATTTGGGGAGTGAATTAGAACTAGCCACCCATTCACTTTTAGAGCATTTTAGTTGAAAGTCAAGTTTGCTTAAGGTTTGTTCAAGAACTCTTCCAAAGTTTTTACCTCAAACAACACAAATCAACACAAATACATGAACAGATAACTCAAACGTGCTGTATGTCATAATGAAACAAGCAACCACAGACTATCAACAACACGGTCTGACACGAATGACACATGGCTTAGTGCAAACTGAATTTATGACCAAATGATTTGATTTGTGCACGAAGCGCCATCTAGCGCTCATAATGTGTAAGTAACAGCCTCCCAGTCTAAGGACTCAGCGGTCTTTTGACCGCCTCGCCGCGCTTTAAGTAGTTCACAACAGCACGGCGCTTCTAGTAGGTCGTCAAAGCGGCGCGGCGCTTCTAGGTATTAGTGGGTCAGAACGGCACGGCGCTTCTAGTGTTAACACCTCCACTCTGGTCAAGAAAGGTCAACAACGTCTCTTCTTCCTGAGAAAACTGAAAAAAGCTGAACTCTCCCCTCAGATTCTCCGTAATTTCTATCGCTGCATTGTTGAGAACATTCTAACCAACTCCTTCATGGTGTGGTATGGAAGCTGCACAATGGCTGACAGAAAAACCCTACTGCGAATGGTGAAAACTGCTCAAAAAGCATTGGCACATGAGCACTGACCTTCATCACTCATGGTGGCTGTAACATGCACACAATATCACCAAGGACCACACACATCCGAGTCATGGACTGTTATCCATCCTCCCGTCTGGCGATGTTACAGGAGCCTAGGAGTCGCACCAGCAGGCTCAGACAAAGCTTTTTTTCACAACAATATAATGCTACTCAAAACCAAGACCCACCACTAGACCCTGCCCATGCCCCACCCATGGTCTGTCTGACTACCTCTCCACTGTCCACTGTCCACTGTCCACTGTCATCTCCACAGTCTTCTTGGGATTAAGCTCAAGGTGGTTTTGACTGCACCACTGGACCAGCTGGTCCACTTCCTGCCTGTAAACAGACTCATCACCATCCTGGATCAAACCAATCATGGTGGTGTCATCCACAAACTTCAGCAGTTTTACAGATGGGGTCTTTGAGGTGCAGTCATTAGTGGAGAGGGAGAAGAGCAGCGGGGGAAAGGACACACCCCTGTGGGGCGCCTGTACTGACCGGGCTTTGGATGAGATACTCCCCAGTCTGACATGCTGCTGCCTCTCAGTCAGAAAGCTGATGATCCACTGACAGGCAGAGACAGGCACTGATAACTGAGTGAGCTTCTGATGTAGGAGTTCAGGCATGATGGTGATGAATTCAGGATGAATTCAGGATGATGCAAACCCATATTGATGGCAAGTTGCCACTGTAGCAGTGACACTACTTACCCTCATTGGCAAGATGGTCTGTTCATGTGATAGTGTATCAGGGTCGATCTTATGATTTTGAAAGTAACCTCATTTGAAACTCACTGCAGCTTCCACTGCAGCTTTAGACCGATTTGCCATTTTAAGATCGGGCCATCGACAGTTTCACATTTAAACCGATCTGTTTTGATGCACATTGTTCAAATCCTATCTGTGAATCTTTACACTCCTTGTTTACATGTGTATATGTGCATGTGGGTGTGTTTGTGCGTGCGCGTGCATGTGCGTGCATGTGAGTGTGTGTGTGTGTGTGTGTCTCTCCCCCTGTGACACCTTGGACCCTATCTTAAACAAGCTTTAGTGGAATCCTGGTATTGCATACAGTGACACATTGACTTTCTTTGTTAGAGTGTAGTTTGAATGTGGAAATCTAAAGGCTGTATCAATTTTTTTCTTTCTTTGCATTAATAGATTAGAGGATCCAAGCTGGCCACAGCAGTTCAAGAATAGGTTATATTTTTGGAGTCATCGAGCCTGCAGTGAATCACACTCTAAATCCATGTAAGTGTCTGTGTTTGTGTGTATGTGTGTCTGGTTGTGTGTATGTTCGTGCGTGTGGGTGTGTGTCTCTGTGTTTGTGTGTGTGTGTGTGTGTGTGTGTGTGTGTGAGAGAGAGAGAGAGAGTGTGTGTTTTGTGTCTTTCCCCTGTGACACTACAGGCCCTATCTTAACCCACATTGTGGCAGCAAGCACTACACAAGTCTTGTTCCTAGCTTACCCCAAATGATGATTTTACCATTCAAGTTTTCAGAAGTTGGCAAATTAATTTCTATTTTAACACCATTAAAAATTATAGTGCCACTGATCAAGAAAAAACTGGTCTGAAGTTAAAGGGATATTCCACCACTTGAGGAATTACACTCATTTTCCACCTCCCCTTGAGTTAAATCATTGATTTTTTACTATACTCTCATTCCACCGTAATAATTAAGGAACACCATGGGCACAGCAGCACAAGGGTATCATGCAGAACCTGAAATAGTCCCTGTAGGCTAACTTCCAGCAACAAGGTTGAGCTGCAGCAGCCGTGACTGGATTATTATGCCTGAATGAGAGTATACAGTGGGTGTTAGTTCAGTTCAGTTGGCCGGTTTCCTGCGAGATTCTCACACGATCTCACGCGTGAATCACGCATATTTTATTTATTTTTCCCAAGTGAATCTATAAAGAAACGCGCTCAACACCTTAGTGCTTCGAACTGGGTGCTTAAACTTACTTGATACTAAATCATAAACATTGAAAATAAATAAAGCAAGCACACGGCAGTTTCCTTTTTTTAATCGCCTCACAGACGTTTCGGGCTTTACCCTTCTAAAGCCCTACATGGGTAAAGCCCGAAACATCTGTGAGGCGATTAAAAAAGTAAAAGGAAACTGCCGTGTGCTTGCTTTATTTATTCCCAAGTGAATCTGCAATGACATGCAACAGCTACCAGGTGAGCAGGGTTAGGAATGTCGGCATTTACTACTAGCCTATAATCAAACAATCCAAAAGTGAATTAAATCCCAAAGCAAGCTGAATATCTTTTCTGCTTTTAAAGGTGAATTCCGGTGTGATATTGACTTAAAGGGTGTTGAAACATGATACCGAGTGTGAGCGTTTGTCTCAGAGCTGATCTCAACCTGCCCCCTGCACTCAGAAATCTGCCGCTAGCTAGCCTATGCTAACAACAGGTTTTCAATGGCAGTGCCTCGGCATCGGCTTAGACAATGCATGCAAATAAATCACTGTTTTACACCATTTATGAGGCTGAAAGTAGCTCAACACTTTATTGGTAGACTTCTGAGGGCCCTGACATTTAAAACGAGATACTGAGAACTTTGGAAGTGGACAAGAAGTTTATTAGAAAAGACTGTTTACAAGCAGTACCTTCATAGAATCTCTACACTGGCCGCCATCTTGTAATCAAGCCGCAATAAGCCGACTGAAGCACGAGCGAACGGGAACAGGAAGGACAGGGGAACATATCGCATTTTGACATTTTGAGCTTCGTTGATACCGTGTACTCATCATGCTCTTGTAGACCGTATAACTATATATTTCCTATGGAATTACTTTTGCAATATGTTCCCCTGTCCTTCCTGTTCGTTTTGCAATTTTGGGCTGTAACTCTTGCCCGTGTATGAAAATTGTTTTAGAAAGTAGCCGCGGTAGCCTGTAAAATGTGGCATAAAATCCTGGCTACTAGGCATGCATTGGCTACTTATTGAAAACAGATTAGGTTAGGCTTTGTCTTTCTCTGATAATGTCGGCTGCACGCTGAAAAATGTTCAACATACTGTAGGCCTATTAAATGAATAGTAGTGAATTTGAGAAGTGAATTAGAACAGCCTCATTAATTTTAGAGCTTAGATTCCCTGCCCAAAACCTAATCACAGAGTGCATGCCTCTGTTTTAAAATATTATAAATAACATTTCTAAGTAGCATACAAAATGTACTGTCCATCTTGTCCATCTTTTTTCGTCTTTACCTTGAATTGACAACTGTAGCCTATTCACGGAAATACGATCTTGTAACCCCTTCTCTTACATTTATCATTAAATTAATTAATCAAAAAATTGTCTTTCAGGTTGGACTGAATGCTATTTCCTCCTGATAGGCCTACTGTAGGCTATTTTCTAAAACCATTTTCATTTTATTTGTGTGGAGATGTGTGAGGGAGGGAGAGAGACATCGCGCGTGTGTTGCTGTCACAAATGTCACTTGTCCAGTCTGTTTTACATGGTCTGTAGGTTAGTATCAAACAAACAAATAAATAGGCCTACGCATTCGTCACTTGGCTTCCTCAGACATTTTCCCTACGCCTCGCCACTGACTGTATGCCACCTGGTGGTTGTTTGGGTACATTGCCTTAGCCTCGAAAAACTCGGCTTGACAGCCTTCGGGATTTCTGCGGGATTGCCGCGGGAAACATCCATTCTCAACCCTTACCCACTGTATGTCTACTGTACTGTCATACAGGCATAAGTAAAGCTGACCAATCAGATCATTCTGACTTGCAGTGTAACTCGTCTGGCAGAGAGCGACAAGACACAAGAAATTGTTGCTCCAGAACAGAAACCAAAAGTATCACCAGCAAAAGTCAGTTCACTTCAGTGGAGCAGACCAGGTAAAATATGTTCTTTTTTAATTACTAAGTGTTGTTTATGTGCATTTGTAAACTGTGGACACCGCACACACGTTAAAGTAACACATGCTATAGTTGTGTCATGTATTTCTGTATTCACTCATATAAACACAGGTATTGCATGGGTGGTGCCGATAATCCTGGGTATCCTGGTGTCACTCTATGCCGGATTTTACCAATTTCCCCAGCCTGAAGGTACATTTAAGTTGACATTTCTATCTGACAGACATTTTGTGGTTGTGGCACATTACACATGCAGGGGTGACGCCAGAGTAGTCAAAGGGGTGGATCTTTTTTCAAAATGGGCAGTTCAATTTTCCCAGCCTGAAGGTAATGTGATATCCTGTTAATTGTGTGTAATGTGTTACCTGTTACCTGTGTGTAATGTGTTACGAGTTCATGAAAGTGAAGGTACATTTAAGTCAACATTTCTATCTGACAGGAGGGGCATTTTCAAACCTTAAACAGGCTGGCCCATACTTTGGAAATGTCATTAGTTAGCTTTACAGTATACTTTACTTGTAACGATCTAGTATGGTGAAATAGGAATGCTCAGTAGTGCAAGTGCACTACACTAACATGACTCTCGGTGACCGTGAGAATCTGAGATCTTTGTGAAAAGTCACCAGATTCCTCCTTGAAAAGCTGTTGAATAATGGAAATATAATTTAATTAAAGCGTAAGTTTGGCGGAAAATGAAAATAAAGCTATTTTCTGAATGAAAATACATCAACTAAGCCGTGGAGGAAGTAATTTTCGCTCATCACACAGTACAGAGCTAGCACTGGCAGGACCTAAAGCCCAAAATCGCAAACAGTGGGTTAGCATAGGGCTTTCAGCCATGCGCTTTCAAAATTGCATTTTTAAACCACTAACATTGCTCAAAACAGCGGCAAACCTCGTCAGCAGCTTGCTCTAGGTGTCTACACATAAAACGAAGCACCAATCAGTCTGTAAACTTTGGAATAGTCTGTATACACGTAGAATCAGTTCGAGACCGCAACTCAGTCTGAAGCACAGAAATGTCACGCGAGATCTCACACGAGAGCTCGTGGACTTTCCTTCGTGAGGAACTGGAAGGGGTTAGTGTTCATAACAGTCTTCTTTTATAAACGTGGGGTTCGTGAGCCAAGTTGTTGGTGGTTCGTTTTATGTGTAAACACCTAGAGCAAGCTTCTGACGAGGTTTGGCGCTGTTTTGAGCAATGTTAGTGGTTTAAAAATGCGATTTTGACTACCCGTAGGAATAGCTCCCGTGCTTCCGTGTGAAATCTCGCGTGACATTTCTGTGCTTCAGACGGGGTTGCGGTCTCGAATTGATTCCATGTGTATACAGACTATTCCAAAGTTTACAGACTGATTGGTGCTTCGTTTTATGTGTAGACACCTAGAGCAAGCTGCTGACGAGGTTTGCCGCTGTTTTGAGCAATTTTAGTGGTTTAAAAATGCGATTTTGAAATCGCATGTCTGAAAGCCCCATGCTAACCCACTGTTTGCGATTTTGGGCTGTAGGTCCTGCCAGTGCTAGCTCTGTACTGCGTGATGAGCGAAAATTACTTCCTCCACGGCTTAGTTGATGTATTTTCATTCAGAAAATAGCTTTATTTTCATTTTCCGCCAAACTTACGCTTTAACAAATTATTATCGCATCTTCTCTCAAGTATTAAAAAACAATGTATAAACATATTATAGAGCAAGAGATTCACATGGAATTCAGCCTGCAACAGCCTTTTATACCAGAGCTGGCAGATACCTCCTCACCACAGTTTAAGAGTTTGGCTGCAGATGTTTCAACAGTGGTAAGAATATGTTTGCTGCTGTTGTTTTTCTCCAGTTCTTAACTCTCTTTGCCATCTTCTTTGCTTTGTTCTCTCAGTTTTTCATGAAAATGAACCTGTATTAACATTTAAAGCATGTTTGGCAATAATAATGATAATGTAATCATTATTAATAATAACTTAATAATAACATAATTTATTCTTAATGCGTTAATTTTCAGCTGAACAAAATGTACTCTGAACAGTTTGGATCCCATTTTATTGGCACACACATCAATAGTTTCAGGTTTGTGGATGCAAATTTTACTACACTCAAGTAGTAAATTTTGATACTTGATACTAAATCATAAACATTGAAAATAAATAAAGCAAGCACACGGCAGTTTCCTTTTTTTAATCGCCTCACAGACGTTTCGGGCTTTACCCTTCTAAAGCCCTACATGGGTAAAGCCCGAAACATCTGTGAGGCGATTAAAAAAGTAAAAGGAAACTGCCGTGTGCTTGCTTTATTTATTCCCAAGTGAATCTGCAATGACATGCAACAGCTACCAGGTGAGCAGGGTTAGGAATGTCGGCATTTACTACTAGCCTATAATCAAACAATCCAAAAGTGAATTAAATCCCAAAGCAAGCTGAATATCTTTTCTGCTTTTAAAGGTGAATTCCGGTGTGATATTGACTTAAAGGGTGTTGAAACATGATACCGAGTGTGAGCGTTTGTCTCAGAGCTGATCTCAACCTGCCCCCTGCACTCAGAAATCTGCCGCTAGCTAGCCTATGCTAACAACAGGTTTTCAATGGCAGTGCCTCGGCATCGGCTTAGACAATGCATGCAAATAAATCACTGTTTTACACCATTTATGAGGCTGAAAGTAGCTCAACACTTTATTGGTAGACTTCTGAGGGCCCTGACATTTAAAACGAGATACTGAGAACTTTGGAAGTGGACAAGAAGTTTTTTAGAAAAGACTGTTTACAAGCAGTACCTTCATAGAATCTCTACACTGGCCGCCATCTTGTAATCAAGCCGCAATAAGCCGACTGAAGCACGAGCGAACGGGAACAGGAAGGACAGGGGAACATATCGCATTTTGACATTTTGAGCTTCGTTGATACCGTGTACTCATCATGCTCTTGTAGACCGTATAACTATATATTTCCTATGGAATTACTTTTGCAATATGTTCCCCTGTCCTTCCTGTTCGTTTTGCAATTTTGGGCTGTAACTCTTGCCCGTGTATGAAAATTGTTTTAGAAAGTAGCCGCGGTAGCCTGTAAAATGTGGCATAAAATCCTGGCTACTAGGCATGCATTGGCTACTTATTGAAAACAGATTAGGTTAGGCTTTGTCTTTCTCTGATAATGTCGGCTGCACGCTGAAAAATGTTCAACATACTGTAGGCCTATTAAATGAATAGTAGTGAATTTGAGAAGTGAATTAGAACAGCCTCATTAATTTTAGAGCTTAGATTCCCTGCCCAAAACCTAATCACAGAGTGCATGCCTCTGTTTTAAAATATTATAAATAACATTTCTAAGTAGCATACAAAATGTACTGTCCATCTTGTCCATCTTTTTTCGTCTTTACCTTGAATTGACAACTGTAGCCTATTCACGGAAATACGATCTTGTAACCCCTTCTCTTACATTTATCATTAAATTAATTAATCAAAAAATTGTCTTTCAGGTTGGACTGAATGCTATTTCCTCCTGATAGGCCTACTGTAGGCTATTTTCTAAAACCATTTTCATTTTATTTGTGTGGAGATGTGTGAGGGAGGGAGAGAGACATCGCGCGTGTGTTGCTGTCACAAATGTCACTTGTCCAGTCTGTTTTACATGGTCTGTAGGTTAGTATCAAACAAACAAATAAATAGGCCTACGCATTCGTCACTTGGCTTCCTCAGACATTTTCCCTACGCCTCGCCACTGACTGTATGCCACCTGGTGGTTGTTTGGGTACATTGCCTTAGCCTCGAAAAACTCGGCTTGACAGCCTTCGGGATTTCTGCGGGATTGCCGCGGGAAGCATCCATTCTCAACCCTTACCCACTGTATGTCTACTGTACTGTCATACAGGCATAAGTAAAGCTGACCAATCAGATCATTCTGACTTGCAGTGTAACTCGTCTGGCAGAGAGCGACAAGACACAAGAAATTGTTGCTCCAGAACAGAAACCAAAAGTATCACCAGCAAAAGTCAGTTCACTTCAGTGGAGCAGACCAGGTAAAATATGTTCTTTTTTAATTACTAAGTGTTGTTTATGTGCATTTGTAAACTGTGGACACCGCACACACGTTAAAGTAACACATGCTATAGTTGTGTCATGTATTTCTGTATTCACTCATATAAACACAGGTATTGCATGGGTGGTGCCGATAATCCTGGGTATCCTGGTGTCACTCTATGCCGGATTTTACCAATTTCCCCAGCCTGAAGGTACATTTAAGTTGACATTTCTATCTGACAGACATTTTGTGGTTGTGGCACATTACACATGCAGGGGTGACGCCAGAGTAGTCAAAGGGGTGGATCTTTTTTCAAAATGGGCAGTTCAATTTTCCCAGCCTGAAGGTAATGTGATATCCTGTTAATTGTGTGTAATGTGTTACCTGTTACCTGTGTGTAATGTGTTACGAGTTCATGAAAGTGAAGGTACATTTAAGTCAACATTTCTATCTGACAGGAGGGGCATTTTCAAACCTTAAACAGGCTGGCCCATACTTTGGAAATGTCATTAGTTAGCTTTACAGTATACTTTACTTGTAACGATCTAGTATGGTGAAATAGGAATGCTCAGTAGTGCAAGTGCACTACACTAACATGACTCTCGGTGACCGTGAGAATCTGAGATCTTTGTGAAAAGTCACCAGATTCCTCCTTGAAAAGCTGTTGAATAATGGAAATATAATTTAATTAAAGCGTAAGTTTGGCGGAAAATGAAAATAAAGCTATTTTCTGAATGAAAATACATCAACTAAGCCGTGGAGGAAGTAATTTTCGCTCATCACACAGTACAGAGCTAGCACTGGCAGGACCTAAAGCCCAAAATCGCAAACAGTGGGTTAGCATAGGGCTTTCAGCCATGCGCTTTCAAAATTGCATTTTTAAACCACTAACATTGCTCAAAACAGCGGCAAACCTCGTCAGCAGCTTGCTCTAGGTGTCTACACATAAAACGAAGCACCAATCAGTCTGTAAACTTTGGAATAGTCTGTATACACGTAGAATCAGTTCGAGACCGCAACTCAGTCTGAAGCACAGAAATGTCACGCGAGATCTCACACGAGAGCTCGTGGACTTTCCTTCGTGAGGAACTGGAAGGGGTTAGTGTTCATAACAGTCTTCTTTTATAAACGTCGGGTTCGTGAGCCAAGTTGTTGGTGGTTCGTTTTATGTGTAAACACCTAGAGCAAGCTTCTGACGAGGTTTGGCGCTGTTTTGAGCAATGTTAGTGGTTTAAAAATGCGATTTTGACTACCCGTAGGAATAGCTCCCGTGCTTCCATGTGAAATCTCGCGTGACATTTCTGTGCTTCAGACGGGGTTGCGGTCTCGAATTGATTCCATGTGTATACAGACTATTCCAAAGTTTACAGACTGATTGGTGCTTCGTTTTATGTGTAGACACCTAGAGCAAGCTGCTGACGAGGTTTGCCGCTGTTTTGAGCAATGTTAGTGGTTTAAAAATGCGATTTTGAAATCGCATGTCTGAAAGCCCCATGCTAACCCACTGTTTGCGATTTTGGGCTGTAGGTCCTGCCAGTGCTAGCTCTGTACTGCGTGATGAGCGAAAATTACTTCCTCCACGGCTTAGTTGATGTATTTTCATTCAGAAAATAGCTTTATTTTCATTTTCCGCCAAACTTACGCTTTAACAAATTATTATCGCATCTTCTCTCAAGTATTAAAAAACAATGTATAAACATATTATAGAGCAAGAGATTCACATGGAATTCAGCCTGCAACAGCCTTTTATACCAGAGCTGGCAGATACCTCCTCACCACAGTTTAAGAGTTTGGCTGCAGATGTTTCAACAGTGGTAAGAATATGTTTGCTGCTGTTGTTTTTCTCCAGTTCTTAACTCTCTTTGCCATCTTCTTTGCTTTGTTCTCTCAGTTTTTCATGAAAATGAACCTGTATTAACATTTAAAGCATGTTTGGCAATAATAATGATAATGTAATCATTATTAATAATAACTTAATAATAACATAATTTATTCTTAATGCGTTAATTTTCAGCTGAACAAAATGTACTCTGAACAGTTTGGATCCCATTTTATTGGCACACACATCAATAGTTTCAGGTTTGTGGATGCAAATTTTACTACACTCAAGTGTTGTAGAGTGATTGCAAATGTGTCATAATTCTCTCTTAATTTCCCTCTTTCCCTGTTGAATGCTTAGACAAGGATCGGTTGTTGTGGATTTTGTCCTGATATTCAAAAAGATTTCGCTGAACACTGACAATGTGACATCCATTCTGAAAGAGGCCGTTGCTGAAAATCGTTCAGATGTTTCTGTGCTTCCCATCAAGCTCAACAGTATAGTTTATAAAGGTAAGACTTATGTATTAACAAGAAATAAACTCATCCCCACTGTGCCTGATAGACCACTAAGTAAATGTCCCATTGAAAATAATGGGATTTTATGGATTTAGGTGAAAAGCGTACACATACTGTAATACATTTTGATCTGTGCCATGAATGGAAAACTGATTCAACTAAACCATATATTTTCTGAAAGCTTAGACCCTCAGGATGTGATCTAACATGACATGAGACATGTCCCACCCTCCTCATTAGTGTGCAGTAGTATGTGTGTGTGTTGGGGGGTGGACCCATCCCAGCCCATGGACTATATTTGTGTTTATTTTTGTCTCAGTATTGTTAGTTTTTATTCAAGAGTCTGTTAAGTGTAAGACATGCAACTTAAAATGGTGTAATCTAATGAGCGCAGTTCATATTCATTCTGCTTTGCTCCTTGTTCTCTCCATCTACTCCTCTGCAGAGCTGCCTTTGGCTACACTGACTGTAGAGCCCCAGAGTCCTGTGTTCATTGGAGAGACGGTCACTCTGAAGTGTGTGATAGAGTCTCTCAGTGGCTGGACATATAAGTGGTATAAGGGGTCCAGCAGCACACCAGTGTCTGAGGGAAACACCTTCATCATCAGAGGAGCTACTGAGTCTCATAAGGGCCAGTACTGGTGTCAGGGGGAGAGGAGAGACAGACCCAAATCACAACCAAGCGGGAAATTAACTCTTGATGTTAACGGTAGGTGTGCGTGTGTGTGTATGTGTGTGTGAGTTAGAAGAGTTAACACTGCATGGTGTTAATTATAGGATGAATATATTTCAGATTTGCCTGCCTCTATGGACATTTAACATAAGGGTGTACTCAAATATGCCGACTGTATTTTAAGGAAGAACATTGATTTATTTACGATACAAAATTCATTCACAAAGAAAATAGGTGTCCTTAAGGGTTGGATTTTTCCTCATGTTTTTAATTGAGGCATTAAGATACATTTCCAAAAGATGATTTTTTATTTCACTTTTAAGTCAACTTTAGCATGGGTGTATTCAGTTATGCAGAGCTCTGTAGCTCTTCGGAGACAGTTTGCCTGCTGTTAATCCTTCATCTCCAAAACAAAAGCATTTTCTTTGTGTATAGGGGGAACAAGTCACAAGAAGTAGGCTGTTTACAAAGGTTGTGTAAAATATAAATAAATCACGGGTCTAGGAGGACCTCTATAGTCACCAAAAATACCTGAACATGAAGAGTATGGGGCTGGGACCAGGGTGGGAATTTCGTCATTTTAGGGGCAAGGCCATTTGGCCTTCACCTTCTTTTTTTTTTTCAGAGGCACCAAGGCCACATGATAGGGCACAAAGGCCACTGAGTAAAATTCGATGGTTTTACTTTTCAGGGTTATCTCGACACAAATACATAGACCCGCTATTCGCTGTAGGCTTTGAGAAACACTAACACAGCCTCAAACTTCTTTAAGTTGAGGCCCAATCATGGCAGACTTCGGGGTCATAGGGCCCATCTACACATACCTCACCCCACCCCCCATCAAATCATCATTATGATTATCATATCACAATTAGTATTATGCTATATTGTTAGACATGCACTTTCACTTCAAAGCAGTCAATGTTTGTGCCAATATTGTTTACAAAAAGTTTGTGAAAACTATGCACATCAGGGGTGTGCTTTACTAATGTAAGATAGGCTATATAATTACAATAGTTCATTCTTTTGCATGTTTGCATGAGATACTTCTGAAAACAACAGCAAATATGAGTACCATGATTGTTTTGGGATGTTTCCCTCATGGAAGCATCATAAGCCGTTTTCAGACAGGTTTCTGTACATTCTGTGATAATTACCTGCCACAAATCAAATACGGGACGATTCTGTATTATACTGAATGGTTGGCAACCCTGTCAGGGGCATAAAGGCCACTGTGGCCTTATGATGGGTTTTTTTTCAGGGGGCATCAAGGCCAAAGTGTAGGGCAACGGCGGCCATGGCCTCATGGCCTTGGTATAATTCCCACCCTGGCTGGGACAATATGTTTTTTTTTCTTACCACAGTCGAACAGGAAGATATTACCTTGATTTGTGGTATACTCTGTTATGGACATGTGTACTACAGTATATTGTTACCAAGCTGTTGCGTAATCTAATGAGCGCAGTTCAAATTCATTCTGCTTTGCTCCTTGTTCTCTCCATCTACTCCTCTGCAGAGCTGCCTTTGGCTACACTGACTGTAGAGCCCCAGAGTCCCGTGTTCATTGGAGAGACGGTCACTCTGAAGTGTGTGATAGAGTCTCTCAGTGACTGGACATATAAGTGGTATAAGGGGTCCAGCAGCACACCAGTGTCTGAGGGAAACACCTTCACCATCAGTGGAGCTACTGAGTCTCATAAGGGCCAGTACTGGTGTCAGGGGGAGAGGAGAGACAGACCCAAATCACAAATAAGCGGGAAATTAACTCTTGATGTTAAAGGTAGGTGTGCGTGTGTATGTATGTGTGTGTGAGTTAGAAGAGTTAACACTGCATGGTGTTAATTATAGGATGAATATATTTCAGATTTGCCTGCCTCTATGGACATTTAACATAAGGGTGTACTCAAATATGCCGACTGTATTTTAAGGAAGAACATTGATTTATTTACGATACAAAATTCATTCACAAATAAAATAGGTGTCCTTAAGGGTTGGATTTTTCCTCATGTTTTTAATTGAGACATTAAGATACATTTCCAAAAGATGATTTTTTATTTCACTTTTAAGTCAACTTTAGCATGGGTGTATTCAGTTATGCAGAGCTCTGTAGCTCTTCGGAGACAGTTTGCCTGCTGTTAATCCTTCATCTCCAAAACAAAAGCATTTTCTTTGTGTATAGGGGGAACAAGTCACAAGAAGTAGGCTGTTTACAAAGGCTGTGTAAAATATAAATAAATCACGGGTCTAGGAGGACCTCTATAGTCACCAAAAATACCTGAACATGAAGAGTATGGGGCTGGGACAATATGTTTTTTTTTCTTACCACAGTCGAACAGGAAGATATTACCTTGATTTGTGGTATACTCTGTTATGGACATGTGTACTACAGTATATTGTTACCAAGCTGTTGCGTAATCTAATGAGCGCAGTTCAAATTCATTCTCCTTTGCTCCTTGTTGTCTCCATCTACTCCTCTGCAGAGCGGCCTTTGGCTACACTGACTGTAGAGCCCCAGAGTCCCGTGTTCATTGGAGAGACGGTCACTCTGAAGTGTGTGATAGAGTCTCTCAGTGGCTGGACATATAAGTGGTATAAGGGGTCCAGCAGCACACCAGTGTCTGAGGGAAACACCTTCACCATCAGTGGAGCTACTGAGTCTCATAAGGGCCAGTACTGGTGTCAGGGGGAGAGGAGAGACAGACCCAAATCACAACCAAGCGGGATATTAACTCTTGATGTTAACGGTAGGTGTGCGTGTGTATGTATGTGTGTGTGAGTTAGAAGAGTTAACACTGCATGGTGTTAATTATAGGATGAATATATTTCAGATTTGCCTGCCTCTATGGACATTTAACATAAGGGTGTACTCAAATATGCCGACTGTATTTTAAGGAAGAACATTGATTTATTTACGATACAAAATTCATTCACAAAGAAAATAGGTGTCCTTAAGGGTTGGATTTTTCCTCATGTTTTTAATTGAGGCATTAAGATACATTTCCAAAAGATGATTCTTTATTTCACTTTTTTTTTTTTTAAAGTATATTTTTTGGGCTTCTTTATGCCTTTTAATGTGACAGGACAGTGTAGAGTGACAGGAAACGAGTGGGAGAGAGAGTAGGGGTGGGATCCGGAAAAGACCACGGGGCGGGAATCGAACCCGGGTCGCCGGCGTGCGGTGCAGGTGCCCCAGCCAGTCGCGCCACGACTGGGGCCCTTATTTCACTTTTAAGTCAACTTTAGCATGGGTGTATTCAGTTATGCAGAGCTCTGTAGCTCTTCGGAGACAGTTTGCCTGCTGTTAATCCTTCATCTCCAAAACAAAAGCATTTTCTTTGTGTATAGGGGGAACAAGTCACAAGAAGTAGGCTGTTTACAAAGGCTGTGTAAAATATAAATAAATCACGGGTCTAGGAGGACCTCTATAGTCACCAAAAATACCTGAACATGAAGAGTATGGGGCTGGGACAATATGTTTTTTTTTCTTACCACAGTCGAACAGGAAGATATTACCTTGATTTGTGGTATACTCTGTTATGGACATGTGTACTACAGTATATTGTTACCAAGCTGTTGCGTAATCTAATGAGCGCAGTTCAAATTCATTCTCTCTTGCTCCTTGTTCTCTCCATCTACTCCTCTGCAGAGCGGCCTTTGGCTACACTGACTGTAGAGCCCCAGAGTCCTGTGTTCATTGGAGAGACGGTCACTCTGAAGTGTGTGATAGAGTCTCTCAGTGGCTGGACATATAAG
The DNA here is from genome assembly GCF_963854185.1 of Sardina pilchardus. NCBI lineage: Eukaryota > Metazoa > Chordata > Actinopteri > Clupeiformes > Clupeidae > Sardina > Sardina pilchardus. Next base: position 14,354,502 of record NC_084994.1, on the reverse strand, counting down.
TGGTATAAGGGGTCCAGCAGCACACCAGTGTCTGAGGGAAACACCTTCATCATCAGAGGAGCTACTGAGTCTCATAAGGGCCAGTACTGGTGTCAGGGGGAGAGGAGAGACAGACCCAAATCACAACCAAGCGGGAAATTAACTCTTGATGTTAACGGTAGGTGTGCGTGTGTGTGTATGTATGTGTGTGTGAGTTAGAAGAGTTAACACTGCATGGTGTTAATTATAGGATGAATATATTTCAGATTTGCCTGCCTCTATGGACATTTAACATAAGGGTTTACTCAAATATGCCGACTGTATTTTAAGGAAGAACATTGATTTATTTACGATACAAAATTCATTCACAAAGAAAATAGGTGTCCTTAAGGGTTGGATTTTTCCTCATGTTTTTAATTGAGGCATTAAGATACATTTCCAAAACATGATTTTTTATTTCACTTATAAGTCAACTTTAGCATGGGTGTATTCAGTTATGCAGAGCTCTGTAGCTCTTCGGAGACAGTTTGCCTGCTGTTAATCCTTCATCTCCAAAACAAAAGCATTTTCTTTGTGTATAGGGGGAACAAGTCACAAGAAGTAGGCTGTTTACAAAGGCTGTGTAAAATATAAATAAATCACGGGTCTAGGAGGACCTCTATAGTCACCAAAAATACCTGAACATGAAGAGTATGGGGCTGGGACAATATGTTTTTTTTTCTTACCACAGTCGAACAGGAAGATATTACCTTGATTTGTGGTATACTCTGTTATGGACATGTGTACTACAGTATATTGTTACCAAGCTGTTGCGTAATCTAATGAGCGCAGTTCAAATTCATTCTCTCTTGCTCCTTGTTCTCTCCATCTACTCCTCTGCAGAGCGGCCTTTGGCTACACTGACTGTAGAGCCCCAGAGTCCTGTGTTCATTGGAGAGACGGTCACTCTGAAGTGTGTGATAGAGTCTCTCAGTGGCTGGACATATAAGTGGTATAAGGGGTCCAGCAGCACACCAGTGTCTGAGGGAAACACCTTCATCATCAGAGGAGCTACTGAGTCTCATAAGGGCCAGTACTGGTGTCAGGGGGAGAGGAGAGACAGACCCAAATCACAACCAAGCGGGAAATTAACTCTTGATGTTAACGGTAGGTGTGCGTGTGTGTGTATGTATGTGTGAGTTAGAAGAGTTAACACTGCATGGTGTTAATTATAGGATGAATATATTTCAGATTTCCCTGCCTCTTTGGACATTTAACATATGTGTACTCAAATATGCCGACTGTATTTTAAGGAAGAACATTGATTTATTTACGATACAAAATTCATTCACAAAGAAAATAGGTGTCCTTAAGGGTTGGATTTTTCCTCATGTTTTTAATTGAGGCATTAAGATACATTTCCAAAACATGATTTTTTATTTCACTTATAAGTCAACTTTAGCATGGGTGTATTCAGTTATGCAGAGCTCTGTAGCTCTTCGGAGACAGTTTGCCTGCTGTTAATCCTTCATCTCCAAAACAAAAGCATTTTCTTTGTGTATAGGGGGAACAAGTCACAAGAAGTAGGCTGTTTACAAAGGCTGTGTAAAATATAAATAAATCACGGGTCTAGGAGGACCTCTATAGTCACCAAAAATACCTGAACATGAAGAGTATGGGGCTGGGACAATATGTTTTTTTTTCTTACCACAGTCGAACAGGAAGATATTACCTTGATTTGTGGTATACTCTGTTATGGACATGTGTACTACAGTATATTGTTACCAAGCTGTTGCGTAATCTAATGAGCGCAGTTCAAATTCATTCTGCTTTGCTCCTTGTTCTCTCCATCTACTCCTCTGCAGAGCTGCCTTTGGCTACACTGACTGTAGAGACCCAGAGTCCTGTCTTCATTGGAGAGACGGTCACTCTGAAGTGTGTGATAGAGTCTCTCAGTGACTGGACATATAAGTGGTATAAGGGGTCCAGCAGCACACCAGTGTCTGAGGGAAACACCTTCACCATCAGTGGAGCTACTGAGTCTCATAAGGGCCAGTACTGGTGTCAAGGGGAGAGGAGAGACAGACCCACATCATCACAACCAAGCGGGATATTAACTCTTGATGTTAAAGGTAGGTGTGCGTGTGTATGTATGTGTGTGTGAGTTAGAAGAGTTAACACTGCATGGTGTTAATTATAGGATGAATATATTTCAGATTTGCCTGCCTCTATGGACATTTAACATAAGGGTGTACTCAAATATGCCGACTGTATTTTAAGGAAGAACATTGATTTATTTACGATACAAAATTCATTCACAAAGAAAATAGGTGTCCTTAAGGGTTGGATTTTTCCTCATGTTTTTAATTGAGGCATTAAGATACATTTCCAAAAGATGATTTTTTATTTCACTTTTAAGTCAACTTTAGCATGGGTGTATTCAGTTATGTAGAGCTCTGTAGCTCTTCGGAGACAGTTTGCCTGCTGTTAATCCTTCATCTCCAAAACAAAAGCATTTTCTTTGTGTATAGGGGGAACAAGTCACAAGAAGTAGGCTGTTTACAAAGGTTGTGTAAAATATAAATAAATCACGGGTCTAGGAGGACCTCTATAGTCACCAAAAATACCTGAACATGAAGAGTATGGGGCTGGGACAATATGTTTTTTTTTCTTACCACAGTCGAACAGGAAGATATTACCTTGATTTGTGGTATACTCTGTTATGGACATGTGTACTACAGTATATTGTTACCAAGCTGTTGCGTAATCTAATGAGCGCAGTTCATATTCATTCTGCTTTGCTCCTTGTTCTCTCCATCTACTCCTCTGCAGAGCTGCCTTTGGCTACACTGACTGTAGAGCCCCAGAGTCCTGTGTTCATTGGAGAGACGGTCACTCTGAAGTGTGTGATAGAGTCTCTCAGTGGCTGGACATATAAGTGGTATAAGGGGTCCAGCAGCACACCAGTGTCTGAGGGAAACACCTTCACCATCAGTGGAGCTACTGAGTCTCATAAGGGCCAGTACTGGTGTCAGGGGGAGAGGAGAGACAGACCCAAATCACAACCAAGCGGGAAATTATCTCTTGATGTTAAAGGTAGGTGTGCGTGTGTATGTATGTGTGTGTGAGTTAGAAGAGTTAACACTGCATGGTGTTAATTATAGGATGAATATATTTCAGATTTGCCTGCCTCTATGGACATTTAACATAAGGGTGTACTCAAATATGCCGACTGTATTTTAAGGAAGAACATTGATTTATTTACGATACAAAATTCATTCACAAAGAAAATAGGTGTCCTTAAGGGTTGGATTTTTCCTCATGTTTTTAATTGAGGCATTAAGATACATTTCCAAAAGATGATTTTTTATTTCACTTTTAAGTCAACTTTAGCATGGGTGTATTCAGTTATGCAGAGCTCTGTAGCTCTTCGGAGACAGTTTGCCTGCTGTTAATCCTTCATCTCCAAAACAAAAGCATTTTCTTTGTGTATAGGGGGAACAAGTCACAAGAAGTAGGCTGTTTACAAAGGCTGTGTAAAATATAAATAAATCACGGGTCTAGGAGGACCTCTATAGTCACCAAAAATACCTGAACATGAAGAGTATGGGGCTGGGACAATATGTTTTTTTTTCTTACCACAGTCGAACAGGAAGATATTACCTTGATTTGTGGTATACTCTGTTATGGACATGTGTACTACAGTATATTGTTACCAAGCTGTTGCGTAATCTAATGAGCGCAGTTCAAATTCATTCTCCTTTGCTCCTTGTTGTCTCCATCTACTCCTCTGCAGAGCGGCCTTTGGCTACACTGACTGTAGAGCCCCAGAGTCCTGTGTTCATTGGAGAGACGGTCACTCTGAAGTGTGTGATAGAGTCTCTCAGTGGCTGGACATATAAGTGGTATAAGGGGTCCAGCAGCACACCAGTGTCTGAGGGAAACACCTTCATCATCAGAGGAGCTACTGAGTCTCATAAGGGCCAGTACTGGTGTCAGGGGGAGAGGAGAGACAGACCCACATCATCACAACCAAGCGGGAAATTAACTCTTGATGTTAAAGGTAGATGTGCGTGTGTGTGAGAGAGAGGAGTTAACACTGCCTGGTGTTAATGATAGGATTAATATATTTCAGATTTTGAAAATAAAAATCTGCCTGCCTCTATGGAAATTTAACATAAGGGTGTACTCACTTAAGCCTGCTGTATTTTAAGGGAGAACACTGATTTATTTACGATACAATATTCATTCACAAAGAAAATAGGTGTTCTTAAGGGTTGGATTTTGCCTCATGTTTTTAATTAAGGCATTGTGATAAATTTCCAAAAGATGATTTTTTATTTCTCTTTTAAGTCGACTTTAGCATGGGTGTATTCCCTTATGCAGAGCTCTGTAGCTCTTCGGAGACAGTTTGCCTGCTGTTAATCCTTCATCTCCAAAACAAAAGCATTTTCATTGTGTATAGGGGGAACAAGTCACAAGAAGTAGGCTGTTTACAAAGGCTGTGTAAAATATAAATAAATCACGGGTCTAGGAGGACCTCTATAGTAACCAAAAATACCTGAACATGAAGAGTATGGGGCTGGGACAATATGTTTTTTTTTCTTACCACAGTCGAACAGGAAGATATTACCTTGATTTGTGGTATACTCTGTTATGGACATGTGTACTACAGTATATTGTTACCAAGCTGTTGCGTAATCTAATGAGAGCAGTTCATATTCATTCTCCTTTACTCCTTGTTCTCTCCATCAACTCCTCTGCAGAGCTGCCTTTGGCTATACTGACTGTAGAGCCCCAGAGTCCCGTGTTCATTGGAGAGACGGTCACTCTGAAGTGTGTGATAGAGTCTCTCAGTGACTGGACATATAAGTGGTATAAGGAGTCCAGCAGCACACCAGTGTCTGAGGGAAACACCTTCGTCATCAGTGAAGCTACTGAGTCTCATAAGGGCCAGTACTGGTGTCAGGGGGAGAGGAGAGACAGACCCACATCATCACAACCAAGCAGGAAAACAACTCTTGATGTCAAAGGTAAATGGGTGTGTTTGTATGTGTGTTTGTGTGTGTGTGTGTGTGTGTGTGTGTGTGTGTGTGTGTGTGTGTGTGTGTGTGTGTGTGCGCGCAAACGTGCAAATGTCTTTGAGGCCATTCTACAGAATTGGTGCAAATTCACACTTCAAAACTTCTTGAGAAAACTGTGTTTTTTCCTGCAAGTTTTGTAGTCATAAACATAGTAGAACATCTAAGGAACACTATTCTACTGATTGGACACTTTAATTTCCTATCGTATTTTTATACAGTTTTGAAACTTTTTCTCTCTCCCAAAATGTGTCACTACCGAAACGCAACAACATTTGCTATAAAAATGAGTTTTTAAACATTAAAATTAAATATTCTTTATATTTACCTTCTAAATATATGTTTTACAATTTTTTAAAGACAGTGTTATGGTTCTATTGATTAGAAATAGCATTTTAACAAAACCATAAGGGTGGTCCATCAAATTAAATTCATTTTCAAAGCGATAATTCTCTGTAAATGCCATATATGCACTGATACAAATTTCAAATTCAAGGATTCATTAGTTTAAATTTTTATCTCACTAAATAAAATTATGTAATCTTTTCTGATGGCAAAACATATTTTATTTTTCCAGAATAATATGTGTTTCGGTCGTGACTTCAAATGTTCGGTAGTGACGAACATATTCGACATTTCGATATTTTGTGTAAAAAAAAGGAATTAGTTAGTCAAAATTGGTTGGCATCATGCAGCCAAAACATACAGAACAAAGAGGACCTAAAGCAACACCACATAAAAGCACTTTGCACTGACATTACGCTGAGGAGCTGGTGGATAGTTCCGACCTTGAAGGGAGGCAAGATTCTGTGTTGATTCTCACATCTCTTGAGAAAAAGATGACATAATGTAGGCTGGACAATGTATCACTGGACTTAGGAAAAGCAGCAGCTCTGTGGAGGGCGATCTGGACAGGGCGAACCAGCTAAACCAGTTTTACAACAGGTTTGATTGCCCTGCTTCAGTGGACAATGGTCGTCCACCATCACCATCACCAGCACCATCAACTGCTTCAGTGGACAATGGTCGTCCACCATCACCATCACCATCAACATCACTAGCACCATCAACTACGGACACTGCTCTTGCTGGCTTAACTGCCCAACTCACACCTCCCCCCTCACCCCCAGTGCAGCACGTCCCCTCCTCCCCTACCCCCCGGAGTGACCAAGACCTTGGTAACTCCTCACCCCCTCCCCTCCCCCCTCATCATAACGGCAGATCAAGTTAGAGGACAGCTGAAGAAACTCCATCCCAGGAAAGCAGCCGGACCTGACGGACTGTGTCCAAGACTGCTCAAGGCCTGTGCTGCTGAACTGGGAGAGCCACTGGAGCATATCTTCAACCAAAGTCTACGTCTCGGGAAAGTCCCAACACTGTGGAAGACATCATGTCTTATCCCCGTCCCCAAGAAACCACATCCACGTGAGCTGAATGACTTCAGGCCAGTTGCTCTCACATCACACCTGATGAAGACCCTGGAGAGACTGGTTCTGGGGATACTTAGGCCACAGGTGCGCCATGCACTAGATCCGTTACAGTTTGCATACCAGGAGAAAGTGGGCGTCGACGATGCAATCTCCTACCTCCTACACAGGACACACTCTCACCTGGACAAGGGGAAAAGTGCTGTGAGAATCATGTTCTTTGACTTCTCTAGTGCTTTTAACACCATCCAACCCCCCAGATTGAGTGACAAGCTCCTGCAGATGGGTGTGGATGCTCATCTAGTATCCTGGATTGCAGACTACCTGACAGAGCGGCCACAGTTTGTCAGACTGAAGGACTGCCTCTCCAACACTGTAATCAGCAGCACAGGTGCTCCACAGGGAACGGTGCTCTCTCCAGTCCTGTTCACCCTTTACACGTCTGACTTCTGCTACAACACGGAGTCATGCCACATGCAGAAGTTTTCAGACGATACTGCAATTGTGGGATGTATCAGGGATGGGCAGGAGGAGGAATACAGGAGCCTGGTGGAGGACTTTGTGCAATGGTGCAGACTCAACCACCTACAACTCAACACGACCAAGACCAAGGAGATGGTGGTAGATTTCAGGAGGTCTAAGCCTGCTCTGCTGCCAGTCACCATTGAGGAGGTCAATGTGGAGGTGGTGAACACATACAAGTACCTGGGCGTACATCTGGACGATAAACTGGACTGGTCAGCCAACACTGAAGCAATATACAAGAAAGGGCAGAGCAGGCTGTACTTCCTGAGGAGGCTGTGCTCCTTCAATGTCTGCAGCAAGCTCCTATGGATGTTTTACCAGTCTGTTGTTGCCAGCGTCCTCTTCTATGCTGTGGCATGCTGGGGAGGAAGCACTAGGAAGAGGGATGCTGGGCGACTAGACAGGCTGGTAAGGAAGGCTGGCTCTGTTGTGGGAGCTGATCTGGAGTGCATCACTTCAGTATCAGACAAAAGGACCCTGAACAAGCTACACAGCATCCTGGACAATGACTGTCATCCACTCTACAGCACTATCATACAGCAGAAGAGCTTGATCAGCTGGAGATTACGCTCCATGACATGCACAACAGACAGACTGAGAAAGTCATTTGTACCCAGGGCCATACAACTGTACAATGCTTCACTGAAGGGAAAAGGAGAGTTGGACTTCTATGCATGTATATCTGCACCTCCACCCTCTTATACACTTACATGGCATGGCTTACATGTCTGCCCTCATGTCTAACTCTTATATTATTACTATGTTAAGTTTATTTTAATTGTCCATATATTTATACTAGTACTGTTATTATTATTACTATGCTTACATTTTGTACTGTACATATTTATTACTGGTCACTAGAATTTAATCTTGCACTGTTGCACTGTTGGACTTATTTGCACTACCAACTTGACACACACCTCAGACTGGATCACAGTACCAATCCTCAGTACATTCATGCATACCTTATCTATAGTATTCTACTGCTCCTTTAGTCATGTTGATTTGTTGATTTGCTTTTTAATTTTCCTGTTTACATTGTTTACATTGTACTGTATGTTGTGTGTGGTGTCTTAAGCTGCTGGGACCTTGAATTTCCCCTTGGGGATCAATAAAGTATCTATCTATCTATCTATCTATCTATCTACTGTGCTAACTAGCTCGGTTAACAGGCAAATTAAATAATTTATTACGTGTCCGAAAGTGAGACACGGCATCACACACAAGCAACGACAATAGACAAAAGTTCTGTTTTGACTAGGAGACTGGAACTAGGGCCATTGTCTTGGTAGATTCACGATGAGATGAACCTTATACTGCAACAACCTAATGAATGCTTTGCAACGGCTTGCAAATGCTGGCAATGATGTGCAACGTTTAATCATAGACAGTAAAAGAAAACTGCATTTAATTCACACCTCCGCAACAGTTTTGGTATGTCGCAGATCTATGGGCATTATGTTTTTTGACCTGAGAAGCTACCGTAGTCCGTATAGGCTGCGATATAATCCCTAACCGCTAGATGGGAGAATTTCACAGTGAAATTTCCTCAATCTTACACAATATCCCTTTAATGTTAAGGAATCTAAAGTAAGTTGGGAAGTAGTTGTAATATAGCCTAACTTAAGTAAGAAAGAAAAGTGTTCTCTTGTTAAGAGGTCAATTCACTGAGAAAAGATGATTATTGAAACTTATGTTGTGACACCCCGTGTTCTGGAGAGTAAAATAACTTGAGGGGGAGATGTCAAGGTATCAGTTATGTTGTTAATATAAAAAGCTCCCTTATCTATGAGAGTTAGTCACGCGAGACTCTACGAGAGTGACGTGCGTATGCATGTAAGTTGTATGTGAGTTGTGGTCAATAAAGAAGCTCCGTTGAGTTCAATAAGCTGTGTTCACCAGCAGTTTATTTGACAGAGTTGTACTCATAAAATTCACTTTTCTCTGGATATATTTTTTTGTGTAGAAATCGGAATATTGCTTGCGAAAGGGGTGTCAAAGAAAATACACACGGCTGAGTGTTAGATTTTTTAAGTCACTTAGTTGTTCTAAAAAGCCTTTCAAACGTGCCAATGACGTCATTGATTAGCAGGATGCTAGGGTGTTATGGGCAACAACGACCAAGCCTGTAAGAAACGAAAGGGCCATAAGTAATTGTTCATTCAACTTTTGACCTATAATCCATATTTAGCTGTCTAGCCCCATACCCCATTGTTTTTGCACTTACTCGCTACCGCCCTTAGTGGAACTGCAACAGATTGCAGGTAAAATGCCGGTACAATGGAGTTAATAGGGAGCAGTGATGGGGAAGTTACTTATAAAAAGTATTTTTTCTCGTTACTCGTTGCTTATTTTAAAAAGTAACCTGTTACTTTACTTAGTTACTCTCTGAAGAAAGTAACTCGTTACTCGTTACTTTTTTGTTACTTTTATGTTGCTCGACTTTGAGCAGAACTGTTCCTAAATGTGTTGTGGAAGTTCTACTATGAAGGACAATAGATATGTATTTCCTGCGCTTTATCAAAATGGCACAGAGCACAGCAAGTACACATTGGGTTGTTGGTCTAAACACCACCACTAAACAACAATATCAAACAATATCAGATACCACAGGCTACCCCTAAAATTAGTGCAAATGTAAAATTGTTGGTGCAAAAAAGCGTGTGCGCTGCTCATCGCGGAGTGTTGCGCATTACCCCACGATGAAGAGCCAGCTGAGAATAAACAAAGAGAAGTTGCCGCTCACAGCAACGCCAGTGAGGCTGACGTTTTTTCTTTAGCGCAGACGCTGAGGTTGAGTAGGCTTTATATGAGGTTGGGCTCAGAGTTAGAGGTCCTAAACCGATTCCCCCGAGTGAGAGCTGTGTTCATGAATACATTGCTACACCATCCAGTGCAACGGCAGGTAGGCTACCGTTCTTACCCCCAGAAGAAACAGACTCTCAGATAAACGTTACGAAAGACGAATGAGATATAATCACGCATTTTGTGCTGATGTGGAATAGGTTGCCTGCCTCCCATGTAGCTTAAGCCTGCCTTCGCCTGATTTCTATCTGCCAAACTGTGAGGGGCCAGCATATTCATTGAGCATAGCCTTTTAATTCTGAGGGCAGTTGTTCTAAGTCTTAATGTTATTGTGGCTAAAATTTGCCTCCAAGCAGTGTGGAATGATAACTCACGCGTGATGTGACTAATGCACAAGCGCCAGGCAGATGAGTGGTAAATAAAAAGTAACGTTGCGGCGGATCTAAAAATAAACAGCGTTAGGTTACTAAATTGTCGGTAGGTAACGCATTACTTTACTTTTTCCCGGGAAAAGTATTTTCGTTACACCCAACACTGATAGGGAGTGAACCGACTCTCCCTAAATGGGCTCTGACTACGATGAAGTATCTTGCTCCGCCCTTAATGATCTTTTACGAACTTCAGAGGTCTATGGGTGTCTTCAGTGACATGACCTTGAATGGGGTCTTTCAACTAAATGTAGTTGTCCATGATGTTGCCCAATTTAATATCAGGTTATTGCATAACACTTTCTGTGACAAACTTGGGGTTCCTACCATTTTAGAAATATATGTATGGGAAAAGTGATTGCCACTTAGTAAAATTGACACTTGCACAAATATACCAGGAGCTTTCATTAACATTTTAAACATTATTTTCTCTATTTATAAAAGTTTGCCTCAAAGTTCTAAAATGATAAATAACTCAGGTATTAAATCATTAATACAATTAAAAATGAATCATTAATAAATGCACTGTTACTTTAAGAGCACTGTGTCTACACATTCTCATAATTATCTTTTACCAGCTGCATTCAAATATAGCCTATGGCTTGTGCTGTGCCAATTGTTTACCAATTACAGTTCACTTTTAACTCCTTTTAACTTTTACCAAGATCAAGATTTTGGAGAACTTGCTGGAGGTGTCGGGGGAGCAGTAGGAGGAGCAGCAGGAGGAGCATGTGCGGGAGCAGCACTAGGATCACTTGGTGTTTTGGTTGCAGGCCCCATGGGAGCAGCTGGAGGAGCAAAACTAGGAGCATACATAGGATGTGTTTTGGGGGGTTTCACTGGTGTAACTATAGGAGCACGAGAGGGATACAAACATGGGGGTGAACGTGGAGGAGCAGCTGGTGGAAGAGAGGGTGGAGCATGTGTGGGAGGAGCACTAAGAGAGGCTGTGGGAGCAGCTGCTGGAGCAATACTACGAGCAGAAATGGGGGGTTTCATTTCTGTAATTGCAGGAGCAAAAGAAAGATACAAACATGTGGGTGAACTTGAAGGAGCAGCTGGTAGAGAGGCAGGAACAAAGGCAGATGAGAAATTGGCTGAAGGATGGGCTGGCAAAATGTTTGGAAGAGTAATTGATGACATCATAGACCTAGGTGGAACGATTGGAGAAACAGTGGGTGAATATATTGGAAGTGAGACTGAAAAATGTATAAAAAAGATAGTAAGAAAATGGAATTAAGGGGCTGCATGTGCAGGATATTTCACAACTCTTCTCTCATATTGTTAGCAGTATTATTTGCAGATGCCACTGAACTGATCTTATATTTTTGTATTTGGAAAGAAATGTTCAATCTTTTTTTGTTTTCAGTAATAGAAATTGGCTATTACTATTGAAGCTATTTATTGAACCTAATGGCCCATGTGAATTGGTGATTTTGTGGGGGCTTTATCATGCAGTGATCATTACTTCCGCCAAGGAGGTTATGTTTTCATCTGGGTTTGTTGTTTTGTTTGTTTGTTTGTTTGTCTGTCTGTTTGTTTGCAAGATAACTCAAAAAGTTATGGATGGATTTCGCTGAAATTTTCAAGGAGGGTCTGAAATGACCCACGGATTAAGGACCCGTACGATTACATTTTGGGAGTGATCGAGAAATGGTCTATGTTATGACTGTTGACCTCTTATGAGAGTCTATCAGAACTCTTGACATCAATTTATAAATTGTCTAGTATCTACCCATGTAATTTATGCGCTGATATGACCATGTGGCCTTATGTATGTTGGGGCAGACAAAACGCAAACTCGAGCTGAGAATAGCAGAACATAAGGCAGCCATTAGAAACAATGTTCTCACATAGTCAAACAGCTCTTGAGAAGAGAAACGCTCTGGATAAATGAACTGTCTATTATTGAATGCTATGGTACGAACAAATCACAGCTGTTTTCTGTAAATGTGGGTATTGACTATCAGTTTCACTGTAGTGCATGTATCATTGAGGATATATTGATGATGTATAATTTGGTAACACTTTGTCTTAATGTGTCGCTGTTACAGTGTACCTACCTAATTATGTACAGTGGTACAACCTGTGTAACAACATGTACATTGTACTTGCATTATATATTTGTGGGTACATACATATAGTTGTTACATTGTAATACTGTGTGCTATGCCAATTTGCCTACACTTTTCAACAGAGGCAAAGGGCTGATCTGAGACCTACTGGTGGGGTAAATCTGGTCATGATAGATTTAATAAACAAACCATTTTTAGCTCCAGTCAAGGAGGAATCATGACCAGATTTACCCCATCCAGCAGGTCTCAGGTTAGCCCTCTGTCTCTGATGAAAAATGTAGGAAAATTGGCAAAGTTTTGTAAAAGCACTCAGTATTACAATGTAACAATTATAATAAGGTGCCCACAAATACATAATGCAAGTACAATGATAGTACCTGATAGTGCATGCTGTTACACAGGTTTTACCACTGTACCTAACTAGGTACACTGTAACAGCGACACATTCAAATAATTTCTTCATAAAACTTTTTCTCATGTTAGGGTTTTGATGATTATTATGTAGGCTATTTGATGATGATAATTGTGTAGATGTGTTTTAGGATATGGACTATGTATTTAGTTGTCTTTACTGGGTATTTGTGGGAATACACCTGAGTGAATCTGTTTGCAAAATGTGTTGTTCACTCTGAATCAAATAGAGTAAAGTCAATAGTGTGCGTTCTTATTATTGACATGGATTGAAGTATTCAAGTATAGTTTACTTGATTTTTTTCTTTTGTAAAGCCAGCACATGTCTGAGGCAGGAGAATGACAAAAGGCAGAATGTCCTTTGTAGTCAGTTTACCTCTGTGTATGTGTTTGTTTGCTATTGTATTAAGTGGCAGTTGGCCTTGGTTTCCAACCCCCCTAGTCTCCCCTCTCTCCAACCATGAACTCCTCATGAACTCAACTACTGAAAACTGAAACCCATTTGTGTTTTGATTTAATCTTCAATGCCTCAGTGTGAAAAGTAAAAGGGTCTCAGTTGTGCAATTTTAAAATAAGTGTATTTTTCTGTAGTTGGGAGAAAATGGTCTGTATTCTGATGAACACACTCCCATCACCTCCTGTTGTCCTGATAAGGATGCCCGGAGTAGGTTTCTGGTCCCCACATATGAATTCTGTCTATATTTGAATTTAATTTAGCTTTAGGGTGTTATTCAAGAAACCCTTGTTCTGGCTCAATACGTAAGAGTGGAGAAAATTGAGCGGAATTGAGCGAAAGTACAAAGGAGGGCAGAGCCAGGCTACCTCTACAGGTCAAACAACAATCATCGACAATGTTCTGGTTCATGGATTGGCAATGAGAGAAGCAGGACTTTGCAGTACAGTACAGTAATCACTGAAAGTCCACTGTGTCTGTACCCTTACTACTACCCTTTGAGCGCAACTCCGTGAAAGAGCTGAGATATCAGTATGTCCAAATAAGTGTAAATTCAGACACAGTATTACAGTATTGCATACACGATCAGACTCTGTGGCTTCAGAGTACAAATCATATTCTGTACAGTATGTGTCTTTCTGTTCACTTATAAATGATTTATTTATTCATATAAAGGATATTTCTATACAAATCCTTCTTTATTTTCATTGTGATTTTAATTTTGAAATTAGAATGAATAAACATTCCTCCAGAAAACTGTCTTTCATTGTTTGGTGTATTGTCTAATCACTGCTCTGCACGAGTTTCATGTTGCCTGACGTGTGAATGATCTGAGACCATTAGTTAGTTTTGAGATGATTATTCAGTTTTGTAACACGATTCAAGGGTTTTGGGAATTTTGGAAAATTCGTTTTTTTCTTTTTTGAGAAAGGAAAGAGTTTCAAAAAAGGTATTTGTGAAAAACTAAATAGCAAGGCTTATTCTTTATTTTCATAGATATTTTATTTTAAATTAGAATGAATAAACATTCCTTCAGGAGCCATACACTAGGGATGTGCAGCACGAGGCTTTGTGAAACAACGAAGCGTTCAAAGCAATTGCACCGGAATTGTGTCGAGGTTTCGAAACAATCGAAACACATGCATCTCCATGCTGACATCTAGTGGCCAGTTTTGCTAACATCACATTTTGACGCTGAAGCTCAGCTACTTCAGACAGAGAATATAACGCGAGGTTTTGGTAATAGTAACGTGGCTCACAGCAACAACCGTAGCAAATTTGCATGCATTCAATGAGAGCAATCGGGGTTCAATTCCCCTTGGATGCAATTAACTTTGAAATTTCGCCAGAAGAAATGTATATTTTATTAAAACAAAAGAAACCTCCCCAGCCTTGGAAAACATTGTTGCTCGCATAGGCCTACAGAAATATTTGTTAAACATTGCACTTAAGTTTAGATAGACAAGATGTGCTTGCTAAAGCTGACCAGAATTGGCAAAGATTCTTAAAATATTGTAGTCTTTTGAGTAAAGCTTGAATGAGGGGTATTAGTTAAAGACTACAATCTTTCCCAAATCTTGTCAGAGCAAGGTAGGCTTAACTTGATGGTGGTCCCTCATCTGACAGTGTAGGCTACCGTAACAGTCTATAATCAGCATGTCTGAACTCTTGATAAAATCGGTCAATGGGAGTGGCAATTTCTCCACACTTTCCACTAAAGCAGATGCTTAGAATGTCCGACTAAATCCATTAAGTTATATTTTCATCAAACATGTAAAAAACTAGTCTACAACTCAAGGCCAGACATGGGTGACAAAGGTTTTTCTTTATTTACAAAACAAGCGCAAATTACATTGAGCCCCTATAGAAAAAAAAAAGGGGAAACCACCCAAATCCATCAACAATTCCAGCAGGGCAAAACAAAATGAAACCTACTTTTAAAATGACGAGAATGCAGTAAATAATAAAAACACAGACTCTGGAGAAAATAAAATTAGAGGCCCGATGGGACAGGGTGGGGTGGGATGGGGATCCAGAGGAAAATAAAGAAACTTCCAGGGAATGAAGGGGGAACAGGTGACTTCTGATTTAGATGAGGTCCGCCACTGAAAGACAAAAGAATTGTACATTGTTACACTCTTAGCGTGCACAGTTAACAACCCTAGTGACTGTCCGAACTGATTTAAGTGTGCAGTTAACAACCCTGTGACTGTACGAACTGATTTAAGTGTGCAGTTAACAACCCTGTGACTGTACGAACTGATTTAAGTGTGCAGTTAACAACCCTGTGACTGTACGAACTGATTTAAGTGTGCAGTTAACAACCCTAGTGACTGTCCGAACTGATTTAAGTGTTAACAACCCTAGTGACAGTCCGAACTGATTTAAGTGTGCAGACAGTTAACAACCCTAGTGACTGTACGAACTGATTTAAGTGTGCAGTTAACAACCCTGTGACTGTACGAACTGATTTAAGTGTGCAGTTAACAACCCTAGTGACTGTCCGAACTGATTTAAGTGTTAACAACCCTAGTGACAGTCCGAACTGATTTAAGTGTGCAGACAGTTAACAACCCTAGTGACTGTACGAACTGATTTAAGTGTGCAGTTAACAACCCTAGTTACTGTGTCCACGGTTACACCCCTAGTGACTGTCCGAACTGATTTAAGGGTCACCACACACTCACCGTTCATGGGCATCTCATCTATCTGTGTGGAGTAGTACTGCTCAATGTCTCGCAGGATGCGGATGTCGTCGTTCTTCACAAAGTTGATGGCCACACCCTTACGGCCGTAACGACCGGATCGACCAATCCTGCGAGGGGACAAGGGAGGGTGCAACACTGATCAACCAATAAGCATGACAGGAGTGTAGGTGTGTGTGAGGCAATGTTTTAAGGTGTGTGGGTGTGTGTGTGTGTGTGTGTGTGTGTGTGTGTGTGTGTGTGTGTGTGTGTGTGTGTGTGTGTGTGTGTGGTGTGTGTGTCCAAGAAAAGTGCTCGTTTTTTTATGTATATATTACTATATATATTATTATATATAATACATATACATGTATGATGTATGTAAACACAAACATACACACACGTACACACACACACACACACAGGGGAGAATATGTATTTGAACCCATGCTTAAGTTGACTAAAAAGAGGAATAGAAAATCATCTTCATGCCTTAATTCAAAAAAATGAGTAAAAATCAAGGATTTTCTTCAAAAAATGAAGAATGTATCTTAAATAAATCAGGGATGTGATTGGCAAAGGACAAAAAAGCAGGAAAATATATCCCCCCCATCATGATAATTTTGCCAACAGTGATGTAGAACCATGTATTCTCTCAGTTCATAACATGTTTTGTTTTAACTTAAACCAACATAAAGTTCATTTTGTTCATAAAGTTCATTTTGACTACATTATTTAGTATAGGCCTACTTGATAACATATAGCCCTTACAGTCCTCTAGACTAGTCCTGTACAATGTAGTGAACCATAGGCCTATTGACACTGATGCTGATTGAAGAGGTTGCTTGAAAGTTGTTGTATTTAAGTTCCAAAGAAAATCAAATTGCAGCACTCCCTCTCCTTCCAAAGTAACATGTCCTAACTCTCCTCCTAAAATAAATTACAGGCACTGTTATACAGTAGGCAACATCACTAGTTGTCTAAGTGCACGTAACTAAATGGAGAGCTAGGATTAAAATTCAGACTGTGTCTTTAAATAGGCGACAATGCTACAGTAGGCCATTTCCACTAAAAATTCAGCTCAATATCTCAGCACTATCGTCATACGTTTGCAGATGGCTAGGCCTAATACCGAAATATGTTTTGAATGACATGGGGCGCACGGATGTGAACGGCTGGACAAACGCGAAATGACAATTGTTAGCTAAACAATTTAGTAGACCTAAGGTAGACAGGCTTTGTGGTTAAAACGATGAAAACCAGTAGGCTAGTCTGTCACAGCTAACTTCAAGCACAGTAGCCTAGACTAGTTTACACGCGCAGAAATTAAAAGTCAATATCAGCATCACGAGATTGCTGTCATTATCGGAAAATCCAGACACGTCAAACTGAACGCGAACGCGTGGCAAAGCCAAAAAACAACTTCATTAATGATATCTTTTTAAATAAATAATTTGATCTTTACCGTTTCGTTTCAGCTAAGAAACAAATAGTTCAACACACACATCGAACTTGCATCAAACATTCATCAACACGTCTGCTTTCACTTTCAATGAAATCCACTAGGCCTACGGACAAGGCTTGCGGAGTGATGAATGAAATAAGCACCAAACCCGTCGTCATTGTCAGCGGCATATTATTGGTCTCCCCCGAGAAAATTTTGTAAATATTGTTATGTAAATGCATAAATTCTGCGCACTTTCAGCCTACAGCAATGGTCTGTGTTGGGCTACAGATACCACCCCCTCCCCCCCTAAAAAAAAAAAAAACATCGATTTTGCATGATTCACGAGTGTCGCATTTTTACGCCTGAAAATCCGGATTTCCGGATAAATCCGGAAGAATAACATACATTTTCTTCCTTAAATAGAGGGGGCATAAGTAGGCCTGTTTTGACCCCTATGTCAATTCCCATAGGTGCAGGAGGTTTTTTTTTTTATATGCCTATGTTTTTATTTTTAAAGGCAAGTTATTTCATGGATCCAGGATACTATGCATCCTGATAAAGTTCCCTTGGCCTTAGGAATTAAAATAGCCCCACATCATCACATAGGCCTACTCTTCTTCACCATAGCTAGATATTGCATGGTGTTTTTTCTAGCCTATTAGTCTGTTTGATGCTCACTGAGCTCAATGCAAATCAATGCACGTCCTGTGTTCTACAGAGGGTGTATTAAACATTATTTGCACACCTATGACCTAGATCCAATTTGTTGGCCGTATCACACTGGAATAGCCTATTAATTTGGCAAACTCGTTGTGAAGTTCAAATGAACGGTCACGTTGCATCCAAGCTGTAGACGTTCAGAACATTGTCGCACATGACGGTGGTTGATTTTAGCTAGTTGGATGGCATATAGGGCAATTAAATTAGCGATGTTTCAAAGCTAAGGTTCATAGATAAGAGATAGAACTGACTGGCTTTTGGCCATAGCGATCATCCATTTAGAACTAGTAACGGCAGTTTGTACTGCAAGTTTAGAAATTAGTTGATATGTGGTGGAAACAAGTAGCATAGTTCTACTAACAAGACAACATATTTTTAGCGATTTAAACAAAAGATTGTCTAGTTACACCGTCTCTGTTTAAACGTTTACATCATAACAGGAAATTAACACAAAGCAAATGGTAACAGTGGAATAAGTGGGATAATGGAGTCCACTGCGTTCGGCCCAAGAAATAAATGCACTTAGAAGGGGTCGTTTTACCTCTAGTACGTTCAATATTTGTGAACCGAACGCGGTGTCATCCCTGACATAAATGACTCGCGCAGTAGCCAGGCGTCCAAACATGAACTTCGCGCTGTGTTCAAGATTCTGAAGCTGCTAAGACTCCGATTGGCCCAGAGAAGTGTCAATTACAAGAAATAGCCAATAATGTTTCGCAATTCTAACCTGCATTGCATACAGATTAAGGGCAGCCTCCCCCCTCCCCCCAAAATAAGAACTCTCCGGTTCTCCGGTTCTGTGCGATTCACGTGAACGACCCAATTGACCAAGAAAACGGCGATTGTCCCCGAAAAGCGACAAGTTTGCAGGTCTGATGTGTACTTGTATCCACCTATATGTGTTAGGGGTTTCAGGTGAGTAGGTAGGCGTGTGTGTGTGTGCATGCGTGTGTGTGTGTGTGTGTGTGTGTGCACACCTACATCTGCACTGTTGTTCTTTGTTATTCTGCAGGTCGTAGATGACGTGTGTGCATGTGTGTGTCATACCTATGGATGTACAACTCTCTGTTGTTGGGCAGGTCGTAGTTGATGATGAGGGACACCTGCGGTACATCCAGACCTCGAGCCCACACGTCTGTGGAGATCAGCACGCGGCTGCGCACACACAAACACACAAAAGAAAAAATAAAATGCAAACAATGTTTTGCGTAAAAGGTTTGACAAGGCGAAAGAAAAAAGAAAGACCAAGATGGATAGTACACAACAAAACGAATGGGTGTCATATGCTATATACACACACACCCACAGAAAGACGCAAAAAATGAAATGTATGGAAGCAATGTTTTGTCTAAGAAAATCTGAGCAAGAGACTTGACACACCTTAATTAATACAATAAAGACATTGCTTACAGCCTCAAGTAAAACCATTCAGAGCTTGACGATCAGTTTCATATCTTTAAACCTCCTGGAGACTAGACTGGAAATGAACCAACACGTTCCTGATTAACTGGTTGGCAGGCAACCAGACTAAACATTACAGTAAGAGGTTTGTGGCTTACTGAACTAAAAAGGTTCCTTGTGTGATTGTCTGTGACTGAATTTGAAAAGATTGTTGGTTCCTGTCTATAATGTTCCTGGTTCCTGTTTGGCTGCAAGGGTGAACTAATCTGAAAGGTTCCTGGTTCCTGTTTGGCTGTATGTGTGAACTAAACCAAAAGGCTCCTGGTTCCTGTTTCTAAACTGAAAGGCTCCTGGTTCCTGGTTGGCTGTGAGGGTGAACTAAACTTGAAAGGCTCCTGATTCCTGGTTGGCTGTGAGGGTGAACTAAACTGAAAGGTTCCTGGTTACCTGGCTCCGGAGCGGAACTCCTTCATGATGGACTCGCGCTCCTTCTGGGGCATGTCTCCGTGCATGGAGGACACGGTGAAGTTGGCCTCCCTCATCTTCTCCGTCAGCCAGTCCACCTGCACACACACATTTTAATGCTTTTATAGTAAAGCTATTTTTTGCACAAAGACTTGAAGTTTGCGGATTCTTCTTTAAAATATCCAGTCACTCTTAATCCTGCACCTCACACGGATGAGCGGTGATTTTTTACCTTTTTGCTTAATGCTTTTATTTGGACCTTAACACAGGGAAAGATTATGGATCATAATCAATTAAACAATTAAACATATGGAATGAATGGGAAAAGTTAAGAAAGTTGAGCTTAACTATCCACGGCTGCCGCGCGGCAGGTCCCCAGTTCAAAACCGGGCGGAAATAAATTATTGTCGTTTATGTGCGGCGTCTGCCGCGTCGGTGTGAATCGACGGGTGAAATATGTGCGGAGTGAACAGCCAATAGGAATGAGGCGTCTAATAGTGTTGTTCTTTTCTGGCTTTTATACTCTTACAGGGGAGCTACACCAGACGCGACAGTGGCGCGTACATTCGAAAAAAATAGGCCAGTCTTCTAAAATGAATTTTACGCGCCGCGAACGGAACGCTTCAGTTGCGCATCTGGTGTAGCTCCCCTGTTATTGGATGATATATACCCGTGTGTCTAAGTGTGCATTAATATATGTGTGAGATGTTTGTGTATTCTGACCTTCCTCTTGGTGTTGTAAAATATGACAACCTGTGTGTGTGTGTATGTGTGTGTGTGTGTGTATGTATGTGTGTGCTTGTGTGTGTGGACTGACCTTCCTCTTGGTATTACAGAAGATTGTCTGCCTGTGTGATGGTGTGTGTGGGTGTGTGTGTGTGTGTGTACTGACCTTCCTCTTGGTATTACAGAAGATGACGGCCTGTGTGATGGTGAGTGTGTCGTAGAGGTCGCACAGTGTGTCAAATTTCCACTCCTCACGCTCCACGGCCACAAAGAACTGCTTGATGCCTTCCAGAGTCAACTCATCACTGCCAACAAACACACACAATAGATCAGTTTCACTCACAAACCTACAGTAATCTTCTGTATTAGTGTATTGGCTGCATTGTGTATAAACCACAGGACATTTTTAAATGCAAGTGAAAAAAACAAAAACCCATTAACTGGCCCCGTGTATTAACCTCATAACTGAAGAAATTGTGCGAAATCAATGTGTAAACTGCGGCTAATAGTTGGACAATTACGGTACACATCATGATTTGACTGTTTGACCAGGATGAGGATGGGGTCTGTCGTGTGTGTGTGTGTGTGTGTACCGTTTGATCAGGATGTGGATGTGGATGGGGTATGTGTGTGTGTGTGTGTGTGTGTGTGTACCGTTTGACCAGGATGCGGATGGGGTCTGTCATGAACTTGTTGGTCATCTCCAGGATCTCGTGGGGCAGAGTGGCGCTGATGAGGCACACCTGGGTGGCGGGGGGCAGGTACCGGTACACATCGTAGATCTGCTCCTTAAAACCTGACATTCACACACACACACACACACACACACACAGAGAGAACCACAACATTAGGTACCGGTACACATCGTAGATCTGCTCCTTAAAACCTGACATTCACACACACACACACACAGAGAACCACAACATTAGGTACCGATACACACATCGTAGATCTGCTCCTTAAAACCTGACATTCACACACACACACACACAGAGAACCACAACATTAGGTACCGATACACACATCGTAGATCTGCTCCTTAAAACCTGACATTCACACACAGACACACACAGAGAACCACAACATTAGGTACCGATACACACATCATAGATCTGCTCCTTAAAACCTGACATTCACACACACAGAACCACAACATTAGGTACCGATACACACATCATAGATCTGCTCCTTAAAACCTGACATTCACACACACACACAGAGAACCACAACATTAGGTACCAATACACATCGTAGATCTGCTCCTTAAAACCTGACATTCACACACACACACACACACAGAGAACCACAACATTAGGTACCGATACATACATCGTAGATCTGCTCCTTAAAACCTGACATTCACACACACACACACACACAGAGAACCACAACATTAGGTACCGATACACACATCGTAGATCTGCTCCTTAAAACCTGACACACACACACACACACACACACACACACAGAGAACCACAACATTAGGTACCGATACACACATCTTAGATCTGCTCCTTAAAACCTGACATTCACACACACAGAACCACAACATTAGGTACCGATACACACATCATAGATCTGCTCCTTAAAACCTGACATTCACACACACACACACACACACACACACACACACACAGAGAACCACAACATTAGGTACCAATACACACATCACAGATCTGCTCCTTAAAATCTGACACACACACATACACACAACCACAACATTAGGTACCGATACACATCATAGATCTGCTCCTTAAAACCTGACATTCACACACACACACACACACACAGAGAACCACAACATTAGGTACCGATACACACATCATAGATCTGCTCCTTAAAACCTGACACACACACACACACAGAGTAAACAACTAAATCAGGAAACCCAGTTCCTCACTACTACACTAGCACTACCCAAAACATTATCAACTCAAAGCTACTGCACAAGAGACAGAGGGGCTCAAAATCTTGTGAAGCCCAGCGAGACACAAATGACAATACAAATATGTTTGAAAAGGTGGATCAAAAGCACTTCTCTATGTGTGTGAGCGTGTGTGTGTGTGTGTGTGTGTCTCACCTTTGTTGAGCATCTCGTCGGCCTCGTCCAGCACGAGCATCTTGATGGCGCGAGTCCTCAGACTCCTCCGCCTGATCATGTCTGCAGAGAGGAGGAAGGAGAGAAGAAGAGAGGGGGGGGAGGAGAAGGAGAGGGGGGGGGGGAGGAGAAGGAGAGGGGAGGGAGGAGGAGGAGGAGAAGAGAGCACTCTGTTTAACACTCTGTAAGGCATCATGAGACATGTGTAATGCCTATAAGTTTAAAATTAAATTGAATTGAAATTGAGAGGGCAGGGGAAGAGTTAGGTTGAGCAACAACTTAACTGAATGTATGCATGTATATGTGTGTGTTATGTATGTATATGTGTGTGTGTGTGTGTGTGTGCGCGTGTGTGCACACGCATACCGAAGACACGTCCTGGGGTGCCGGCCACCACGTGCTGTCCGTAGTCCAGCTTCCTGATGTCCTCGCCGACGTTGGTCCCTCCGATGCAGGCGTGACACTGGACATTCATGTAGTCACCCAGAGCCAACAACACCTGCCAGAGAGAGGGAGGTGTTGACATTTCTGGCATCCTTTATTGAGCCATCACATAGATCAAGAACTAACAGAATTAACAGGCTACTTCAGCAACCTCCAACACCATTGTAAAGGAGCACAAACTATGTAAACATTTACTATCCATAAGGACAAACGACACTTTTTAACTGACCAGGCCTTTGTCTATTCACTGTAAGCGTGAAAAATTCCATTATTAGAGACTCGGACAGGGCAAGAAAGTGAGAGTGAGGGAATAGAAAGAGGAAGAGATTGATGAAGAGAGGGCAGAGAGAGAGAGAGAGAGAGAGAGAGAGAGATAGAGTGTGTGTTATAGAAAAGACAGAAAGGGATACTGAAGGAGATGAGATGAACATGAGTGAACAGAAAGAGGGTACTCTTACCTTTTGGATCTGTCCAGCCAACTCTCTTGTTGGAGCCAAAATCAATGCCTGGGTTTCTCGCACCTGAGAAAGGAAAAGTAAGTTTTAGTAACAACAAGTGACTAAAAACTAAAAAGACAGCGTTGCATGCACATCTTTCTTAATTCATGACTTACACAGAAAGACAACAGCACTAGCAACTTTAAAAATTACAGCTTGCCAGCCTCTAGAAACTAGTTTATGGTAAAATGCATATGACACACACCTAATAATACACTTCCAGTCTGCTTAGCCACAGTGAGAGAGAGAGAGAGAGAGAGAGAGACTCACCTGGATGTCCAGACACTGAAGTACGGAAACGCAAAAGGTGGCTGTTTTACCCGTACCAGACTGTGACCTGGAGAGAACGGATCACACACACAAATATCAACCATATGAGATGAGAACCGTAGAATCATACTTTTGTCTTGTCTTGACAGGTGAGAGAGGTCTTGAAAGGTGACTTGTGTAGTTCTGTTTATTGTGAGTAGACCACAGTATTTTAGAACACATAAACATTCTACACATATTTTTGCGGTCAAATTTGTACGAATTTGCACACAAAAGTAAAACTACCAATTGCCCTTAGGCCTGCAATCCTTACATCCCATTTATAAGACTGTTTCAGAAAGCAGATGGCAAACAGAGTTTATAACAGTGGACATTCAACAGGTTACCGTAGTGCACAGGCCCAATTTCCCCATATTGAATAAACACAGTGATCTGCAGCGCTCAACAACATTCATGAAGTGTGATTACGAAAACATGGTGGCCCTAAGCATGTGAAGCCCCAACTGAACACACTTACTGTGCAATCACGTCTCTGCCCTTGATGATCTGTTTGATGGCCCTCTGTTGGATGGCGGACGGTTTCTCAAATCCTGAGGAACAATTTACAAACGTTAGTTGAGTGAGTTAAACAAAGCTGCTGGATACTGCTGCCTGGTGACTACTGTAACCCATCTAAATTAACCAGAGAGACCAGTCCAACATAACTGATATCTACCTAGCGAACCACTGTTTTCCAGCAGACTAACGCTAGTGCATACGATGACTTAGTTACTACAGGGGCTGGCTTGATTCACCACCATCATGAACTACATCAACATAAAAGTAATGTGCCCCCAACGTTATCATGCATTGCACAGGCGGACGGTGGGCGTGTGGCCCATGAGTTTATATTAGCACGCTAACAAGTACATTAGCCCTGCGAGTGAGCGCCATTCATTCGACTGTTGGACAAACGTTATCTATCGATAGCTAAATTAGCCACTAACTTTAAAGTCTCCTACAATTGTAGCAACTTCTTAAGTGAGCCCTCAATGTCTTTAGCAATCGACTTTCATATTGATATTCACAACTTGCATTCAAAACAGACCAAATGCGCCCCCCTCGCCTCACTAACGTTACCTAGCAAGTTAGCCGCCTGGCTAATAGTTTTGAGCAACTTTCTGATGAGGAAACATTTGGCTAATACGCTAGCTAACTTTAGCATAACATGCGGCAAGAAATAAGACAAACGTGATATACTTGCTACGTATTCGTAGTAGCATCCTCAGTGGATGGTTCTCCCCATTATAATAGCAAAGAGAGACCAACAGAATATATGGCATAAGTCGCTAACTTCACTGAGCAACTCCATCGTTAGCGGCTTAGCTAGGCCCTAGTCTCCGAACACATCCTCGCACTCTACCGTAAGCGTAGATCCCACGGAGAAGGTCCTCTCGCAGGCCCATTGTATCGAAGGTTGGCGTCACATCAACCTCTTCACTGGTCTCAAATTCCACTTTAGTCATATCTTCCTCCTTCAGGATCCGCTTTCTCACAGGAGCTTGTGTCGCAGCCATGTTTCTGTATGATATCTGTCGCAAATTTGGCTGAAAGAAAATGTATACTCTTCGGCGTTCCACACACTGGAGAATCAGAAAAAAGACCGCCGCGTGTGTCGTTGTACTGACGTCATATGGAGGCGACCGCGTTGCAGTTCCGACATGTTGATGACGTAAAGACGTCACGCGCTCTCTTCCTGTCTCTTCCGCTTCTTCATCAACAACAGTATTTAAAATTGGTCGCTACCCCCACATCTGAACGCTGTGCCGCCACGCAAAAGCGACGATGGCAGCCACTTCGGTGTTCCAGAGAGTCAGGACGGGATCAAAGATCGGAGCGCAGTATGATCAAGAAGGCAACCTGATCCAGGTCGAGACGCGAGAGGACGAGGAGCAGAATGTCAAGCTCACAGAGATTCTCGAACTTCTGCTCGCAGCAGGCTACTTCAGAGCCCGCATCAAAGGTTTGTCTCCATTCGACAAGGTGGTCGGAGGGATGACCTGGTGCATCACAACATGCAACTTTGACATCGACGTCGACCTGCTCTTCCAAGAAAACTCGACCATTGGCCAGAAAATAGCCCTGACAGAAAAGATCGTGTCCGTCATGCCCAAAATGAAGTGCCCCTATCGCCTGGAGCCCCATCAGATCCAGGGCTTGGATTTCATCCACATCTTCCCTGTGGTGCAGTGGCTGGTGAAGCGCGCCATCGAGACCCGCGAGGAGACGGGGGACTACGTGCGGGCGTACTCCGTCTCCCAGTTCCAGAAATCCCACAGCCTCCCCCAGGACGAGGCCTTCCGGCAGCGGAAGCCCAAGGCCGTCAGGACGGTCCAGGACGTGTCGGACGTGTACAAGCCGCAGAGGCGCTACAAGCGGCAGCCGGCGCGCAGCGGCGAGACGCTGGACGAGGAGTCGCAGGTGCACTCCACCTTGCTGGAGTACGGACGTCGCTACGGCTACAGCAAGCAGGCGCAGAACAAACAGGGCAAGGGCGGCGACGACGCCACCGACGGAGGAGCCGCCGCCGCGGCGAAGTCCGCGCAGGCGGAGATGGCCGAGGAGGAGGACCTGCGGGTCGTGGAGGAGACGCGGATCCGAGCCCTGATGACCGGCATGGCGTCCATGACGACGGAGGACGGGAGGCTGACGGCGAGCGCGGTGGGTCAGATCGTGGGCCTCAAGTCGGAGGAGATCAAGCAGATCGCCGGCGAGTACGCCGAGAAGGCCGAGCGGCTGACCAGCGAGGACCCGTCGCCCAAGTACGGCTCGGCGCAGCAGCACCGGCGCACGCTGGCCTCGCTCAACAAGCAGATCCAGCTGCGGGCCAAGGAGCTGGAGGGGATGCAGGCGCGCCGCTCGGACGTCCAGGGGGAGTCCGAGGAGGTCAAAGGTCGCCTCGCCGAGGTGTCGAGGTGCGCCGCCGAGCTGGAGGCGGCGCTGAGCAAGCTCGACGAGCTCGAGGCCAGCGCCGACCCGGGCCTGCTGGACGGCCTGCGCGAGCTGGTGGCCCGCAACGAGGCGCTGAAGACCCAGGAGCACGATTTCCGCGCCCACTGCCGCCAAGAGATGGCGCTGCTGCAGCAGAAGATCGAGGACCTGAAGCAGGAGTCGGGCCGCGAAGGCAACGACGACGACACGGACGACGGCGGCGGCGGCAACGGTGGCGATCGCGAGCAGCGGCGGCTCGTGGAGGCGCAGCACAAGGCCGACAAGGAGAAGCTGCAGAAGATCCGGCTGCTGATGGCCCGGCGGAGCCGCGAGATCACGGTGCTCCAGCGCAAGATGGACGAGATCCCGAGCCGCGCCGAGCTCACGCAGTACCAGAAGCGCTTCGTGGAGCTCTACAGCCAGGTGTCGGCCACGCACAAGGAGACCAAGCAGTTCTTCACGCTCTACAACACGCTGGACGACAAGAAGGTCTACCTGGAGAAGGAGGTGAACCTGCTCAACTCCATCCACGACAACTTCCAGCAGGCCATGGCGTCGGCCGGCGCCCGCGAGCAGTTCCTCCGGCAGATGGAGCAGATCGTGGAGGGCATCAAGCAGAGCCGCGCCAAGAACGAGAAGAAGAAGCAGGAGAACAAGATGCGGCGGGACCAGCTCAACGACGAGTACCTGGAGCTGCTCGACAAGCAGCGGCTCTACTTCAAGACCGTCAAGGACTTCAAGGAGGAGTGCCGCAAGAACGAGATGCTCCTCTCCAAATATAGAGCCAAGGGGGCGTCCTGACGGGGATGTGTTCTCCGGGGGATGTGTTCTCCGAGGGATGTGTTCTCCGAGGGATGTGTTCTCCGAGGGATGTGCTGATGTGCCGAAACTTGATGAGGACTTGATGCGTTGCTTGTTTATTTCATATTTTACTACTAACCAATCACATATATATATATATATATACGTAGAGTTCATGTGTCATTGAATTCATGCAAGGTGATAAGCAGAAACTTGATGAGGACTTGATATGTTTTTTGTTTATTTCATATTGTATTACTAACCAATCACATACAGTATATATACCTAGAGTTCATGTGTCATTGAATTCTTACAAATGCATGTCCATTGACAGAATTCCGTTGACTACAGAACTGCTTTTACGAGTACAATCATCCACAAAGGCTAACTAACTCCTAACTGCGACACAGAATGTTGTTTCCTTAAAGTGACATGAAGCGGCTTACAAGATGATGAATAAATAAATAAATTGCCTGCTTTGATTTTTCATCTGTCAAGTAAATGTTTTAATATTGATTTCTGACAAGCATCAGTCTGAAAAGGATCCAATTTGAATTATAAATAATACAATAATAATAAATAATAAAAAGAAAATCATTACATTACATTAGTGTGGTTGTCTGTTGATGATTTATACACAAGGCCTTTTTCAAATCTTCTGAATGTATCTGAATACATTGATGGATCAATCCCACCTTCAAAACAGTCCATAAAGTGATGAGGGACGTCAATTTGTGCACTAGCTGCTTTCAAACATGGCTGTAAGTCTGCATGTTCTGCGGATGTCAAGCGGTTGGCCCGAACGTCTGAATAACCGGACATTTCGAACAGGCAATGTTAGCATGTTAGCATATCTGAATCACTCGAAGAGTCGTACCTCCGTTGGACAAAGATCCGCTTATGCTGCAGAGGACATGTCAACGCATCCAAAGACTCTCATGCCATTAGGTTACTTTTTTCTCGTGCTTGAGTATGTGCCTTTCCAAATAGGCCTACAGGCATTGTACAGATTGGCCCAATCCCAATGTGAGGACTAAGGACTAAAGACTCACAGACATAAACCTACCTTAAGCCTACCTTACACTGACAGACTTTGACCAGATTTGGGAAATATTCTTGAAAGATTGTAGTCTTTTGAATAAAGCTTGACTGAGGGGCATTAGTTAAAGGACAACAACAATCTTTCAATAATCTTTCCCGAAAACTTGTCAAAGTCTGTCAGTGTAAGGGAGGCTACAATCTTTCAATAATCTTTTCCTAAATTTTGTCAAAGTCTGTCAGTGTAAGGTAGGCTACAATCTTTCAATAATCGTTCCCAAATCTTGTCAAAGTCTGTCAGTGTAAGGTAGGCTTTAATTGATCTCAGATGCTAAGTGAGTGAGGCCACACGGGCTCAGATAGGTATTGTGGGATTGGGACAGCACTTCATGGGATCACATGTACCTTGGCGATGTTCAATAACAAAGACGTTGCTGACACTTGCACCATGTCGTGCTGTTGTTTACCTTTGTAATTTCCAGATTTTCCTATGATCTCCGCGGTAAACGTCACAACTCACAGAACTGTGGGTAATTCCCTTAGGTTAAGTCTGCACCGATGCAGACTCACGGAAAGGGCT
>NC_084994.1:14302697-14305197 GCF_963854185.1 Sardina pilchardus | reverse complement strand
AATCCAAAGCAAAGCCTTAGAAGACAAAAAAAAGACCCAGGGTGCTCAGAAGTGTGTGTGTGTGTGTGTGTGTGTGTGTGTGAAGGTGCTCTTTGGGGTCAGGAATTCATAAGAGGTAGGAGAAAGGAAATCCAAGGCACTCTTTTAAAAAAAAATGTAAAAAGCCTTTATTGAACTGGCTTTCATTTCATTAGGAAAGGTTAAAAACGGGGAGAAGCAACCTTGCTTGGGTTTCCTTTTTCCTACCAAGGTAAAAGCCTCTTAGCAAATCTGAGCTTGAGCTTCTCTAGTTTGTTTAGTTAATGTGTGACATCAAACATACCGATGTGCCGGATAGTGGACACCAAAGGTGCCTCGCATCACAGCTGAAAACACCAACAATTTGTTTCCGCCCGGTTTCGAACCGGGGACCTTTCGCGTGTGAGGCGAACGTGATAACCACTACACTACGGAAACCTGCTGCTACATGGGCAGATCAGTGAGCCAATGAGGTGGAACCAATAGTACTCTAGCCCGCCTACAGACTGCTCTCGTCCAATGAGAAGCCTGTGGAGTACTTAAGCATGCATACAGGACCGATCTCAGCCAATGAAAAGCCTGTGGGGTACTTTAGCCTGCCTACAGGACTGATCTCAGCCAATGAGAAGCCTGTTGATCTCAGGTTACAGTTGGGGGGGTGGAAGGGGAGAGGTGGTTAGACTGAGTGAACGCATATCACACGTGGTAATATGACACAACAAGTGTCTGTTTTGTGTGTAAGTGAATAATGTGAGTGAGTGACTGTGTGTGTGTGTCCTCCCGTCTGAGCTGAGTGCGGTATGCTATCTATTTAGCAGTGAGGGTGGTTCCTAGCCAAGTGAACTCTGTAACTAAGGGGGAGCGGGTCGGGATTAGTGTCGGAAAGGCCCTGTGTGTGTGGGGGGAGGTGTCCTGGCCACGGGTGCCTCTGTGTGTGTGTGTGTGTGTGTGTGTGTGTGTGTGAGAGAGAGAGAGAGAGAGAGAGTGAGAGTGAGAGTGAGAGTGAGAGTGAGAGTGAGAGTGAGAGTGAGAGTGAGAGTGAGTGCGAGAGTCTGTGTGTTTGTGTTGTGTTGTGTTGTGCTGTGCTGTGCTGCGCTGTGCTGTGTATTAGGCTAATACTGCGTTATAAACTGTATCACTGAGAGAGGAGTGAGCCTTTATTAGAAGAAAAAGCCAAAACTGTTTCCGCCCGGTCTCGAACCGGGGACCTTTCGCGTGTTAGGCGAACGTGATAACCACTACACTACGGAAACTGACACTTTCAAGGTTAACTGACATGATTGACAGCTGCAAACACATGCACCCATCCAATGGCTGATCTCCACAGACATGAAACACTTAACAGGGTTCCCACCCATATTCACTGACACCATTTCAAAGCTTTTCCATGACTTAAGTTTTCAATGACCTTGAATGAAATGTCCTTGACTTTTACGCATTAGCATAGCATAGCATTATGGCAAATAACAACAAACTGTTTGACGCCCCATGTCGCGACCATGAACAGTAAGAAAAGACCTTCTGGTGGAAAACTTTTCAAAGATATTGATAAGCGGCGTCTCAGAAAAGATGTGGGGAATGAAGAAGAAGGTAGGCTACACTTTGGGGCGAGGAAGAAACACACATTAGGCAGCATAGTAGTAACATAAGTGGTAGCATAGCTTAGGTAGTGATAAAGTTACTATGGAAACATTCAGGGAAGGAACGTTAGAACTTTGCTATTAATCAGAGTATGCTGCGTGTCATGTAAACGGGAATATTCTTTTAATAACTCATGTAAACACCTTATTCGGAATATTGTCAATATTCCGATTTCCGAATAAGGTCCATAATTGGAATATTAACGTCCATGTAAACGTACTCAGTGACTTCTAGTGCTCGTGGACTGATGGCCCGACTGGTCATCGTTACCGCGACTTGTATTTGGGGGCCGGCCTTTATTTGTCCGAATCAACCATGGCCCCGGTTATTATCTGAGGCCCGGTTATAAATAGAATCCCGCCATAATTTGAGGATTTACGACTTTGCCAGGTTTTCCATGACCGTGGGAACCCGGACTAGTAAGGCCAATAAGTTTAGTGTGTGTGAATGTATATCTTTCTGTGTGTGTGTGTGTGTGTGTGAGAGAGAGAGAAAGTGTGTGTGAATGTACTGTATATCTTTGTGTGTGTGTGTGTGTGTGTGTGTGTGTGTGTGTGTGAGTGTGTGTGTGTGAGCGAGAGAGAGAGAGACAGAGAGTGTGTGTGTGTATGTGTATACGTGTTTTGGAAGAAGCCAGGACAGTTATGTGTATGGTTGTGTGTGTGTTTTTCCCCCAACTTTTTGTGTATTGGGCTTTCTACAGTACACTCTCTCTATCTATCTATCTATCTATCTATCCACAAATGCAAAGCCTTTCATCACATCTGAGCTTGATCAAATATAAGCTTTTCTAGTTCTTATTTAATGTGTGACATATCGACGTGCCTGACACCAACGGTGT
>NC_084994.1:14282697-14297697 GCF_963854185.1 Sardina pilchardus | reverse complement strand
CGCCGAACCACCGACCTCCATCTCCGCTCTCTCGCGCTTCACCCCTCTCCTGTCCCCAGCTGAACCTGTGTCCTCGTCATCCCCCGAATCCGACTCCGCGTCGGAGCAGCTGACGACCACCTCGGCGGACTCCCTCTCGTCGTATCCGCCGCCGCCTGGCATGGCGATGCCCGTGCTCATACTACCACCACCACCGAGACCTCCGGCCGTGTTGCCAACCTGTAGCGTCGTTAATCCAGTCCCGTTGCCAGCTCGCACACCCCCTCGGGTGCCCATACCTGCGCCGTTTCCCGCAAACATCAATGGCACGTCCCCCCCGGTACGTCCGTCCGTCCTTCCGAACGAGGAGCTAACTGCAGCCAACGTTGTCGCCGTTCACTAGTTCGACCAGCTGAGCTTTTTGCAAATAAATCTATCCTGGTGACCCAAGGCCCGATGGCAGATTATTCAGTCTTCAGGTGGGACTTGTGGTTGGCAATTTAAAGTGTTGTTTTCACACAGGTAAAGATGGATAGCATTCACCGTTCTTCTGTTGACAACCGAGTTGAAAACGACTGTAGTCCGCCAGTAATGGGAGTAGTTCTGTCGACCCCCAAACACGTATGTTCAAACAATACACGTTACAATCAACAATCCTATCAGTAAGAGAAATAAATTGACTCACAACAACTGTGCAAAGTTTACGAAGTGATGTTTCCGCCTACAGTCCATCAATCAAAGCCACCCCCTCCAGAAACATACACTGCATGCCACATATGGAAATGGCGAACCACGGTCTGAGAAAATCGCTCCGCTTCGAAACCTAGTCCGCCATGAAAATATCGTAAACAACCACCATTTTGTCCCCCGGTGAGTGTTATTCAGTCATACTAAACCGCTCGTGTTTAAAGTGAAAGGAATTGTATTAGAAAGCGGCGAAACTGGATTTTTCAAAAGTAGCCGAGATAGTGGACATACGTGCCAGATCTACTTCCCTCCATATAAAGAGATACAATGTTGCCTTTTATGGTCTTGGCTCTCCTTATTTGGTGAGTCATAGTGCCGTGCTACGATTGGCTACTTGAGTTCAAGATCCAGGCTGCCATTGGTTCGCGGGCGTGTCATGTCAGACGGTTTGAACTCCCCGCAACGTAAACGACGTGGGACTTTGGGGCCACCACAAGAAAGCTGTTTTTTTCACAGTTTAAACATTTGCAGGCTCTTGTGGTCTCTGTTTACAGCAGTAATCTGCCCAATTCGATTACCCACATTATAGGAGCATTTTGACAGCTTTTTGTTTAAAAATGGAGAGAATATTCAGAACACATCACGTTTGAACTCCTAACGTAGCTTCAATAATAATTGCTATCCTACAACAATAGCTTTACAAAGCCTTGTCAGCTGATTGATTCATGTCCCAACTCTGTTATTGACTAACAGCAAGCTTTATGCGTAGGCCTACAGCCTAACCTATAGATATATAGGCCTACAGCCTACCTCTGCCTCCCATTCTTGTTGCATTACTTTTGACAGTGCCAGACACACAGTGACATCTTTATGTTCAGCAAAAAGAAAATCCCCTGTGGCTTGGGCCTAAACTGGCTGCAAATTGCATATAGAGCTACCTTATTTTCTGTGGTAATTTGCATGACTGATAGTATGAGTGAATGAATATTTGGCTAACATATCAATGCAAAGAGGATTCAGTGACCTAACTGAGCAGCAAGCGCCTTTAGGTCATAAATCCACAGCATATGATATAGCATAAGGCTGTATCGGTCCACACATTTAATTATTCAGTTATACTTCATCATTTTAATAACATGTATATTAATGTTCATTTCATGTATTTTAATGTTCATAACAAGGTTCAATTTAAAGAAATGGTGGTCCAACTGGACGAGTTCAATTCAACAGAAGAGTTTTCGTAACTCAGGCCACCTATGACTCACACATGGACATTCATTCACATATGGAGAGTTCTTTTCCAAAACGCTATATCCACCATTTTAATGAATTTTCATAATTGATTTTATTTTATTTTATTTTCAAGTAATTTCAATGGAACATGTGCCCACTCTGCACTCTCTCCTCAGCTTCGACTGTACATTGTCAAGTTTGCAGACGACACTACGGCGATTGGTCACATCAGCGACAATGATGAGATGGCCTACAGGGAGGAGGAGGTCCAGCACCTAACATCGTGGTGCACTGACAACAACCTGGCTTTCCATATCAATGAAGATCAAAGAGCTCATTGTGGACTTCAGGAGGTCTAACACATACACACACACACCCATTCTCATCAATGGCACTGAGGTGGAGAGTGTCACCAGCATCAAGTTTCTGGGTGTCCATATATCTGAGGACCTCTCTTGGACCCTCAACACCTTTACCTTGATCAAGAAGCATGGAGGTATTATAAGAACTGGAGAAAGTGAACAAGTCCCGCCCCCATTCATTTCAATGGGAATGCTAGGCTAGTGAAAAGCGCCAAAATTGAATGATTTTTTTAAGGCTTCAACATGGCGTTTCAAGGGGCTTGTGTCCGGTGCCGTTTTACTTAGCCAATTAAGTGCCAGGTTACTGATTGACGTAAGGTACAGAAGGAGAGCTCGTGCCCACACTAAGCTCGTGCCAGTGTTGTAGTCAAGTCACTATGAATCGAGTCCGAGTCCAGGTTCGAGTCTCCAGTGTTCAAGTCCGAGTCAAGTCCAAGTCATTGAAAAAAAAATCCGAGTCAAGTCCGAGTCGAGTCCACTACTCATCCGAGTCAAGTCCGAGTCGAGTCACTATTGATTCAAGTCGAGTCCTTATTGGTCAAGTCGAGACCGAGTTATGGCTGAGAGTTGTCTAAAAGCGTATTGGTATTGCGCAACCACTGTACACTAAATGGAATCGTAATGCCTTGGGTCATTTCAGACAAACAGGCAAACAGACAAACAAACCCCGATGCTAATGTAACCTCCTTGGCAGAGGTGATATTTATTTGCGCACAGCAATGTCTTAGGACAGAGTATGTGACTGCTAATGGCATATTACAATTATAGCCTAATGACATAAAAAAAAGTTGAGTCTTTGTCTTAATTTCCGAGTCCGGATAGTCTAAATGTACGAGTCCGAGTCCAAGTTCGAGTCATTCAGTGCTCGAGTCCAAGTCAAGTCACGAGTCTCTAAATTTAGCTAAAGACTCGGACTCGAGTCCGAGTCCTGGACTCGAGTACTACAACACTGGCTCGTGCATGAGCTGATAGTGGAACAGTCACCAATCAGCATGAGGAGAAATTGGGAGAAATGGCACCGGACATGATGTATTTCTGGAAAATGGCGACGAGGAAGTGCCTTGCTAATCGGCAAAGCTAATCAGTCAAATCCTGACCCCCTGGTCAAGAAGGGCTCGCCAGCGTCTCTTGCTGAGGAGAAAGAAGGAAGTGGAAATGCTGAGAGAAGGTCCACCTGTCTCCTCATATCCTGGTGAACTTATACCGCTGCTCAAGTGTCAAATTATGGTATGGCAACTGCTCTGCCTCCGACCTCCGACAGGAAGACACTGCAGAGGGTGGTGAAAATTGCCCAATTGCATCACCAGTTCCTCACAACCCCACCCCCCATCGAGGCCATCCAGGGCAAGAGATGCTTGCGTAAGGCTCGCAGCATCATCAAAGTCTGTTCCCACCCCAACCACAGACTGTTCACCTCAGAGGCGTTAGGCTACAGGTCTGTCTGCACCAGCAGGTTCAGAGGAAACTTCTTCTCTGCGGCTATCACCACCCCAACCCCCCACCGCCCCCACCCCCCAGACAATTGCACTACCCTATCCCACCCATAGTGTTATATTCATTTACAAATGTAATGTAATTACAGGTGTATAGTATAGCCATATTCTACAGCTCTTATTCATCGTGCACATACACTTATTCTTATTCTGAATTTCCCCTTGGGGGTCAATAAAGTATCTATCTATCTATCTGTCTATCTATTCTTGTTATAATGTTAGGCTACTGTTTCTATACAACAATGGTAAAGGTACCATACTGCACATAGCTGGACATACTGTGTACATGGTTCATACTGAATATCCAATTATCCATATTTATTCTGTTTTTCCTATAATATATCATGTTAAAATCTGCATAATATCTATATTAATTCTTACTTCTCTTATAATGTTACTACAGTAGTAACTACTACTACATTGCACATACTGATCTGATCTGTACATGCCATACATGCATTGCTGGTACTAGCCATATGTATTCCTCTCTACTGCTAATACACTACACATAGGCCTATTTAATTTATTTTACTGTAAACCAACTGTCCGTATTGTCTACTCTGCACTCTATTTCTTGTTGTGTCTATGCACCACCTATTTGTATTTATCAATTGACACTCAAAATGTAAATGTGCCAGAGTTAGCAAAAGAGCTAATTTTCATCTAGTCCCTTGGCAGGTCAACACATCATCACAATTAATAAAAAGAAAACAGGAAAGATAGAGAGCAAATTAGGAGGGGAAAAAAGAAAGCTAGAATAGACCTATCTGTAGCTACATGCCATACATGCATTGCTCGTACTAGGCATATTTAATCCTCTCTAGGTAACTGCTAATACACTGCACATATATTTAATTTATTTTACTGTAAACCACTATATTTCTTGTCCTCTCTATGCGCCGCCTGTCTGTGCCCTATAATCTAATCTAATCTAGTCTAAATGGCAGACCAGAAGTGGCACACCACCGGCGTTCCGCTATCTGTCAATCTGATTCTGCTATCTGCGTACAGAACGTGGGCCTGTTGACACGCAAATAGTCACTCTGTGATACCCAGATTGTTGCTCTGCAAATGGCCACTAGATGTCACTGTAGCCCTTTTTTTGCCGTGCGGAGCAGCACTTGTTGCCCGGCCTCTGCTCTGACTTCAAAGGCAGTCTGTCGCAGATGAGAATGATGTGGAGAAGGAATAATTAATAGGGAATGACTTGGTTTAGGGTGAAATTATTTCAAGACTTAGGCCCACATTTGAAACCTGTCATTTTATACTGGGGGGCCTGTAATTTAAACAATGATCAAAGCACAAAGTCAGACAACAACAACAACAATACAAAAGTGTTACGCATGAATTGAGGTGACCGTCAGCTAACAGGAAGCTAACAGTGAGGTGACCCACAAGTGTTTGATGAGCAGCAGATGACGACGAGGTAGCCTATAAGCCTATTTCACAAGATGTCGCCACTGTGTAAACTAACTTCCTCTGGAACAGCTCAGTCTATAGGAAAGACAGCAACAGGAAGATGTTTTACCCTGCCAATTAAGGCATCATTAACATCAACTAGGCCAGACACCTGGACACTGTGAAATTGGCTCATAGGCTACATGATTCCATATAATAGCTGCGCTGCATGAACTGAAGAGACCGTCAGCTAACGGGAAGCTTGAGGATTGTGTTCACATCACTGACCATCCTCTCTGTGCTCTGAGTTTACTTTACCTGTGTTAACGGTTTTGTTTACCTGTGTCCATGGATTTGTTTAGCCTAGGCCTACCTATTTGCCTTAAGAAGCGAGGAGGAGGAACAACAACAACAAGAACAAAAGTGCTGCACATGAACTGAAGAGACCATCAGCTAACAGTGAGGTGACCCACCAGTGTTTGATGAGCAGAAAGGGAGGAGGAGGCCTACATGATTCCATATTATATTCCACACATTATATAATGGCTGTCGTGCATCACCTAGGTGGGTTCTACGTAGGCTATTGGTGGTGGTTAGTGACCCCCCGGAAAGGACTACATTAAACAAAAACTGCTATTAAGACAACATGTGAACAACGGAGAGTCTGAATCCTGCCAGGTTGTTTTCCCTTTGAAAGATATGGCTACATTTGAACTTGCGTTTCTCCCTTGTGCTTGTGCGTGTGGTGGGTGGGGGCTGTCGATTTTCAGGGGGGCCCGGTGCGTGATGTTGCTCCCTGGCACAGAATAGTGTATCACCGCCCCTGGTTCCAAGGTATCTACCTAACTCTCATAAAAAAGAGAGTCTGACAGTGGAGGAAGAGGAGGAGGCATGAAACAGATGAAGGTTCACATCTGGATTGACAACGGAAAAAAAAAGATTCAAATTCATCTCTTACAGATGGAACATCTCATGTGTTTGACATATGCCTCAAAGACCTCCGATGTGATCTTATAAACAATCTTTACATGTTCTGGAACTCCGGTCCGGAACTCTCCGGAACAGTAAAAGACCATTGGCATGGCGACCTTTATGTATAGGGAACTCCGCCGTGGGTGGAAACTCCAACAGATGGGCTAAAGCCTTAGTCCAGTTTTACATGTTTGAATACTTTTTTCTCTCTGTGTGTGAGTGTGTGCACATACACTTCATACTCTCTTGACTGAAAAATGATTGATGATGAAAAATGATTTGCAACATATCCTTGTCTGTCTCTTTGATCAATGTGACAATTGATTTCATTTTACTTTCATTGCCAATGACATGAACGACTACAAGACATAAGACCAAACAAAACACACATGATGTAAATTCCTTTTTTAAATTATTATTAAAGTCAAAATATTTCTATTTTATTATCTCTAGTATTACTGTTAGAGCTTGAATGTAAAACAGGTGAAGACATACAAGACTAGCTTACAGAGTTTAGATCAATTTACATCATGGACGTTTTACATCATGGACGTAGACACACACACACACACACACACACACACACAGACACACACAATGTCTCATGAAGTGAGGCATTTCTTGAGTGACAATAGAACACAGATCTGCACAGGATGCACATAGCCTAAGATCAGTTGCCTGAGCTCATTACATCACCAAACAGAACCTTCTGTTAGTATTCCAGTCATTGTTCGTTTGTTTTGTTTCTTTATCAATCGGCAACATAATGATGCAGGATGGACTGTTTATTGTTGATAAATGCTCAATTCCAGCACCTGTTCAACAGGGAAAAGGATGTATTCCTCATTACAGGCTCCAACAATACGTAATATTACCTCTTCCATCACACGGCAGCTGAGATATTGCTGATCAAGTGTGGTTCAACAGAAAATATACATAATATAGGCTACAGGCAGCTTCTAATTCACCTCAAGCATACACGTGACGGTATAAATGTAGTAGCATTCATATGCTATCTGGGTTTGAACTACACTGCTGGTGGAGGGGTGGGAGTGGGATTGTTGTGGGGTGTACAGCCCTCTAATTTGGGGAGCGCTCTCCAAAGGCGTTCCCTTGGAGACAAAGCTAGCTTACAGCATAATTGCTGTGACCAGCCAAAACAAACAGAAATGTGGCGAGAGGCTCGTCAACGCTGCTTAGATCATTCCCCGCGGCTCCAAGGCTGTAATCCCGAGATCAACGGTTAGCGGAAGATCTACTGGGGTCTTGGAGAGACACGCTGGAGTCAGTGGCAGATTCCAGAGTCAGATTTTCCCTCTCGTCATCTTGCCCTCACACTAAACCTTCGAGGAACACGGTCACAAGCATGTCATTAAAATATTGCTAAACTGAAGGTTCCATTTCGATGATGTAATAATGCACAGAAGTGATGAGTATCACAAATGTGTTTGTCAGTAGAATGTTGCTAACTGAAGGTTCTACTTGATGATGTCATAATGAACAGAAGTGAGGAGTATCACAAATGCCTAGGTCATTAGAATGTTGCTGACTGAAGGTTCCACTTGATGATGTAATAATGAACAGAAGTGATCACATTAGAATCTTGCTAAATGAAGATTCCATTTCATACTGGAAATTCTAAATCTGCATGGTATCATGGTATGGTACATGACACGGTACACTCCTCAAAAATGTTACGGTAAACTGACTCAACGCAGGGTTTGGCTCTGCTAACAGTTCACTATGCAGAAGGTTTGCTCCCAGTCTATTTTTGTGGGGGCAATTAAAGTTTCTATTCTATCCAGTCAAGAACTCTCAAGAGCAAAAGTCATAATTTTGACCTCTGACCTTTTGCTCTGTGTTACTGACTCTTGCTGACACAATATGGACCCTGACTAAATGGTGCGTTCTTATTGCCCTTTGAGTGAGTGCTTCATGTGTGTGTGCGCAACTCAGCTCTGCTGGTGTGCCTGGGAGTGGTTAGTGGCAGCGCTGCTCAGACTGACTGGGGCCCATGGTGTGTGCTTTTTGGCTCCTCTTTCTATCCGTACTCTCTCTCTCCCTGTCTATACGTGTCATACAACTTTCCTGTCGTTTTTCATGCACTATACTTCTCTCACTCTATCTACTGTATGGTGACATGCACACCATTCCATGTGTCGTTTGACTCCAAAACCCGTTTTGTTATGTTTGCATCTCTCATCTACACTAGGCAAAACGGAACGATTTGAAAACACTATTTCATTTCATATCAGCTTTGTGTTTTGATCTGGACAGGGCATCCGGATGCTTCCTTGATGATTGGACCTGGTCAGTCCCCTCACTGATTGGCCATGCTCGTGTCACGTGATATCCATATTCTTCCAATAGGCGAGTTCGTGATGGCGCAAAACTGCGCAGCACTGCGCAGCACAAGATGCACATGGTTAAAATCTGTCCACGATGGTCTAGATGGGCGTGTTTACGACTCGGCAGTCGATATCACATGGCCTCAACTTATCGCGGGAGCAAGGCGGGGCAAGGCGGCTGCTGAGCAGTGGCGCAGCACCTCTCTAGGCACTGCGGAGCCTAGACCCTGCCTTCATGATGTCAGGACTTTTGCCCTAATTGGCTTTTACATCCCTGACGTATGTGCAGGTGTTTAGATGCCTCTTCATATCCACAAGGGCCCGTACCTCATGTTTCGTCACATGGTCACATCTAGACTACGGGAAGTAGAGAGTGTACAACTTCATAGCAGCGTTTGTATCCCCTCCCCTGCTGTCACAGGCAGATCTCGCTGCTGCAAGAGGTCAGTTGGTGTTGAACTTGAACGCACCTAATGACTCCCCTTCCTGATTGGCCATGCTCGTGTCACGTGATATCCATATTCTTCCAATGACTAATATATAATATATATATAATTCAATTAGCAACGAAGGCAATACAAGCTGTACTGGCTTTGTTGTCTTTGGTAGCATATGGTAGCAAATTAATTTCATGCACCACTTTACAATGCTGAATAGTCATGGGATCTGCCTTTTATGCACACACACACATTCTATATCTTTCCCGCTGTTACACACACACACACACACACACACACACACACTCCCTCTCTCTCTTTCACAAATAGTCCTTCACTCTCTCTAAAATGATACAAATGAAACAAAAATGTTTTCTTTCTTTCTTTCTCTCATCACTGCATCTTAACACACTCACTCACACACACACACACACACACACTCACTCACTCACACTCAGAGACACAAACATCACAATCACACAAACACATACACACACATTCACACAAACACACAGACACGCACACACAGATTCTCTTACATTCATGCACACACACACACACACACAGACTCTATCTCTCCTCTCTTTCTCCTCCCTTCTCTCTTTTCTTTTCTCTTTCTCTCTCCTTCTCTCTCTCTCTCTCTGCTGTGGGGGTGATGTAACTGACCTAGCTAACCTCGTTTGTCACAGATCGC
Source organism: Sardina pilchardus (assembly GCF_963854185.1). Lineage (NCBI taxonomy): Eukaryota > Metazoa > Chordata > Actinopteri > Clupeiformes > Clupeidae > Sardina > Sardina pilchardus. The sequence continues at coordinate 14,288,094 of NC_084994.1, read as the reverse complement.
TGACACAAAACACTGCGTGCGATCGAGCGTCGCCCGGGCAACTGGGCACACACGAGGGGATGCACGAACAAATATACAACAGCGTGTGGTCAGGCACTGAAGCACGCACTCACACACACACGCGCGCGCGCACACACACACACGTACACACACATAAGCATGCACACACACACACACATACACACACACATAAGCATGCACACACACACACACACATACGCACGCACACACACACACACACACACACTCACACAAACGCACGCACACATACACATACACCCACCCATCCACTCGCATGCACACACACATACACACACACACAGGTACACACAAACATGCACCCAGGACATACGCAGACATGCACACACCCACACACAGGAAAACACAAACCCATGCACATATGCATATGTATACTTGTGTGAACGCACCCCTTATCCCACAGCTGATTTCCCCATACTTATGACACACACACACACACACACACAGAAAGTGAGGAACACACACATACACACACACACACGCACACTTGCATATTAGGCAACACTTCTTTCTTGCCTCCAACTGTGTTTCCTGAAGACATCATGACTCCTGCATTCAGATATTATTGGTTTATCCCCACTGGTGTGTGTGTGTGTGTGTGCGTGTGTGTGTGTGTGTGAGTTCCCACTGGAGAGGTGGGGGTCAAAAGCAGCAAACTCAGTGAGGGGTGAGAGAGAGAGACAGAGAGAGAGAATAGAGAGAGAGAGAGGGAGAATAGAGAGAGAGAGAGAGAATAGAGAGAGAGAGAGAGGGAGAGAAAGAGAGAGAATAGAGAGAGAGAGAGTGAATAGAGAGAGTGTAAGGGGTGAACCCGTTCAAATGTATTCTTTTTTTCCATTATCTCATTCTGAGGCATGATCTGTCAGCACCAGGGGATCCGGGCCGAGGCGCTCCACCTCCCCCAGAACCAGAACCAGCATTAGAACTCGCTGAACTCTGGACCAGCCGGATCCGGTCTCGTGCGTGTGTTCTGCTGAACCCCCTCTTGCTGACAAATCCCTTGCATCTGGACCTGCCGAAACCGGTCTTGTACATTTGTTTGGACTCGTGTGTGTTCTGAACCCCTCTTGCTAACAAAATCACTTGCATCTGGACCTGCCGGAACCGGTCTTGTATGTGTGTGTTCCGATCCCTTACTGGCCTAAACTAACATCCCATTTCGACACTAAAATGTATCTCAACCGGCCCATGTAGTCCAACTGTAACCATCTCTTCTGGACTCGCACACAGAACCATTGAATCTGAATGTGTTCTGATCAGGTCCGGTGTGAATGGCGACAGCGGAGTCCGGATCAAGGTGAGAGCAGAACCGAGCTCTCCAGAACTCCTCCAGAGCCGCTGACCCCCACGGACAGGTCTCGGGTAATACCGACCAATCTGAGAGCTGAAAGGGGGTCTGGTGTATTGTGGTGTCATCCTGAACCCCTCCCTCTTCCTGACTGACACACAGAAATCCTGTCATATGATTTATCCTGTCGCTCGACCACTCAGAACCAGTCTGGACCAGACGGTTCTACCTGGACGGGTCTACGTTGAATGTGACTGTAGAGTGCTGTGATTATGACATCATGACTGGTTATGCATTTTGGAATGCGACTGTAGAGTGCTGTGATTATGACATCATGACTGGTTATGCATTTTGGAATGCGACTGTAGAGTGCTCCTTAAAGTATCCAGAAGAAGTTTCCAGTGAAGTATCCAGTAAATTTTCGGAGTCTGTGTAATTGGGAGAACATGAGGTTGTCTTTATTTTTTTCAAACTTCCTGACAATTTCACACAAAACAAACTGGACTCATCGCGCAAAGGCATTGAGCCTTACTACTCGACGACACAAATGACAACATTATGGAATGTGACTGTAGAGTGCTGTGCTTATGACATCATCACTGGTTATGCATTATGGAATGTAACTGTAGAGTGCCGTGATTATGACATCATGACTGGTTATGCATTATGGAATGTGACTGTAGAGTGCTGTGATTATGATATCATGACTGATTATGCTGGAACTGGTTATGTTGCTGCCTCTCGCTGTACGTGACTACAGAATCTGACTACTGAATGGTTTTGCTTGTCGGTGTGTGTGTGTGTGTGTGTCTATGAGCGTTTTTTTAATGTGTGGTGCACAATCTAAAAGATCAACTGATTAGCTGCAGAAGTATCCAGTAGTGGTAGGTGGTGTGTGTTTTTGTGTGTGTGTGTGTGTGTCTCTTTTAGAATGTGTGTGCTCCGATGACGATGGTTAAGTTTGTGTGTATGTGTGCTGTGTGTGTATTGTATGTGTGCGTGTGTGTGTGTGTATGTGTGTGTGTGTGTGTGTGTGTGTGTGTGTGTGTGTGTGTGTGTGTCTCCTCTAGAATGTGTGTGCTCCGATGACGATGGCTAAGTTTGTGTGTGTGTGTTGTGTGTGTATTGTATGTGTGTGCATGTGTGTGTGTGTGTGTGTGTGTGTGTGTCTAGAAGGTGTGTGCTCCGATGACGATGGTGAGGCGGAGGAGGGAGGTGGAGCGGTAGTTGAGGGCGCTGTTCTGCGTGTGTGTGTGTGTGTGTGTGTGTGTGTGTGTGTGTGTGTGTCTAGAAGGTGTGTGCTCCGATGACGATGGTGAGGCGGAGGAGGGAGGTGGAGCGGTAGTTGAGGGCGCTGTTCTGCGTGTGTGTGTGTGTGTGTGTGTGTGTCTAGAAGGTGTGTGCTCCGATGACGATGGTGAGGCGGAGGAGGGAGGTGGAGCGGTAGTTGAGGGCGCTGTTCTGCGTGTGTGTGTGTGTGTGTGTGTGTGTCTAGAAGGTGTGTGCTCCGATGACGATGGTGAGGCGGAGGAGGGAGGTGGAGCGGTAGTTGAGGGCGCTGTTCTGCGTGATCATCTCCAGGTCCACCACGTGCTCCCGAGGGCCCCGCAGCGCACGCGTCATCACCAGCATGGCACTCACGTTACTGGTGCGCTGCGGACACAGACACAGGGGGGTAAGTGTGTGTGTGTGTGTGTCTGCACCCAGAATGTGTGTCTGTGTGTTTATGTGTGCGTGTGTCTGCCCAGACAGACTGTGAATGTGTGTGTGTGTGTGTGTTTATAATATGTGTATGACAGAGTGTCAAGGTTTGTTTCTGTATGAAAAAAAAGTGAGAAACTGCGTGCATGTGTGTGTGTGTTTGTGTGAAGTAGAACTCCTCTCCCTCGTTGCCTGTTGGTTGTTTGTTGGAGTTTTTGTCGGCCGTTGTTGGAGCACCTTAACGTATCCAGAAGAAGTTTCCAGTGAAGTATCCAGTAAAGTTTCTGATCCTGAAGGTGTTGACCATGTTGGGCTAGTGTGTGTGTGTGTGTGTGTGTGTGTGTGTGTGTGTGTGTGTGTGTGCTCACTCCTCACCCTGAGGTAGAACTCCTCTCCCTCGTTGCCTGCCTTGATCCTGAAGGTGTTGAGCATGTTGGGGTAGACGCTGGTGGCCTGGATCTGGAAGATGTCGGCGGGCACGCTGCGCTCGGACGAGATGCTCATGTACTTGTACACGATGGAGGGGGGCAGCCCGCGGCACGCCCCCGCCGCCGCCTGGCAACTACAGCGTCTGTATACGGGACGAGGAGCGGGGGGGGGGGGGGGGAGAGGGGTGGTGTGGGGGCGGAGAGAAAGAGAGAATTACAGTATTGCAACTGGGGGGGGGGTTATATGGGTGGTGTGGAGGCAGAGAGGAAGACAGAAAGGGGAGAGAGATGGTTAGAGGGGTGGTGTGGGAGCGGAGAGAAAGAGAGAAGAATTACAGGGAGAGAGAGTGATAGAATGATTGGTGACAGAATGATAGAGAGAAAGAGAGAGAGAGAGAGAGAGAGAGAGAGAGAGAGAGAGAGAGAGAGAGAGAGAGTTGGATAGAGAGTGTGACAGCTACAGCGTCTGCACGCAGGAGGAGTGGGGGGTGGTTAGAATGGTGGTGTGGGGGCATAGAGAGAGAGAGAGAGCGAGAGCGAGAGGAGGTGGATAGAGTGTGTGATAGAATGGTTGGTGAGAGAATGATAAAGATAGAGAGAGAGAGAGAGAGAGGAGGTGGATAAAATGTGTGATAGAATGATTGGTGAGAGAATGATAAAGATAGTGAGAGAGAGAGACAGGAGGTGGATAGTGTGTGATAGAATGATTGGTGAGAGAATGATAAAGACAGAGAGAGAGAAGAGGTGGATAGAATGATTGGTGAGAGAATGATAAAGATAGTGAGAGAGAGAGAGAGGAGGTGGATAGAGTGTGTGATAGAATGGTTGGTGAGAGAATGATAAAGAAGAGAGAGAGAAGAGGTGGATAGTGGAAGACAGAAGGAGATACATAGAGAGAGGATGCTCGAAAAGACAGTCAAAGATAGATGCTTGTGTGCTGAGTCTGAGCATTAATTGACAGATTGATTGATTGATTGATTGATTGATTGGATTGATTGATCAGTTGATTGACTAATCACATTAATGTGGGGGGTCAGACTGACTTGCTGACCGATTCACCAACCGATCGATCAATTGACTCATTGACTCAAAGACTGACTGATTGACTGACAGATTGATTGATTGATTGACTGGTTGATTGATTGGTTGATTGACTGGTTAATTGATTGATTGATTGACTGATCAGTTTCTCACCCCTCTCCAGTCTGCGTGTAGGGTTCTCGGCAGGGGTTTCTGGGATAGCAGCGGAAGCCTCCGTGGTAGTTCCAACACATCTGGTCCTCGCGGCAGTTATGGCCCGCGTCACACTCGTTAATGTCTGCACAGAGAAGAGAGGAGAAGATAAGAGAGATGAGGAGAGAGGGAAAGGTAGGAGAAGGAGAGGGAGGGAAGAAAGAGAGGGAGAGAGAGAGAGAGGAGGAGAGGGGAGAGGTAGGGGAAGGGGAGAGAGAGATCGAGAAAGAGCGAGAGAGTGAAGGAGTGACCAGGAGAGAGGGGGAAAGAGGGAGTATGGGGGTGGGAGAAGGAGAAGGAGGGGAAAGAAAGAGAGAGCGAGAACAAGCGACAAGAAAGAAAGAAAGAAAGAAAGAGATGAAGAAAAAAGAGCGATGGGGAGAGAGAAAGAGGTGTGGGGGAGAGAGTAAAGATAGTGGACACTAGGAACATGCTGGTATGGAAGAATGACTCTCACTCGCTCTCTCTCTCTCTCTCTCTCTCTCTCTCTCTCTCTCTCTCTCTCTCTCTCTCTCTCTCTCTCTCTCTCCGTGTCTCTCTCTCAATTCAATTCAATTTACAGTAAAGGGCCTTATTGGCATGACAAAAAAGGGCATGTGCTTTCATAGCAATCACACAACACAGTGCAGACATCTATGTGCAACATGCGGTACATAGATCTAAACTTATATAACTTATATTCATTGGTAATGGAGGGGGGGGGCATCT
>NC_084994.1:14240197-14277697 GCF_963854185.1 Sardina pilchardus | reverse complement strand
TGGTGGTCCATTCCCCTAACGGGTGTACAGCTGAGGTGGCGCTAGTCCTTACTCCATGGGATGCTCAATCATCCATGGAAATGTGTGGGGGTAAGTTTGATGTCAATGTCTACACATACACCCCCCCCCACCCCCCATAATGTAACAGTAACATCTTTTTTAAAACATTATTTTAGCAAAGCAGATACCAAGATGGCCACCAAGTGATGGGACTTTTTTTTAAGGGTAGGGCCTTGCTCCATGTGGTAGTCAATCGCCATCTATAAGGACTGGGTAGGGCCTTGCTCCATCTCTCTCTCTCCCTCTCCATCTAAACACCAAAGATCCATGTACCCCCCCTTCCCTCTCCCTCTCTCTCTATAAACAACATTATGAGTTAAGGGACAGCAACGCAGATCAGTCCCCCCCCTCTTTCTCCCCTCTCTCTCTCTTCCCCCCTCCCTCCCTCCTTCCCTTTATGTATAAACACTGATCTCTCTCTCTCTCCTTCCCTTCCTCCCTCCTTCCCTTTATGTATAAACACTGATCTCTCTCTCTCTTTCTTCCCTCCCTCCCTCCCTCTCTCTCTCCTTCCCTTCCTCCCTCCTTCCCTCTATGTGTAAACACTGATGTGAGGGGAGGGTCAGTGCTCCAGATCAAAGGAACAGACGCCTGTGGGAGATGAGGAGATGAAAGGTGATTGGTGCGTGCTTGATGGGTAATGACTCACTCTGATTGGCTGACAGGAAGGGCCGGTGGGGGGGATGAGTCACTCTGATTGGCTGACAGGCAGGGCCAGTAGGGGAATGAGTCATTTTGATTGGCCAACAGAAGGCTTGTTGCAGGCAGCTCATTGTTCTCTTACGGTAATCCCTGGCACAGACACGCATGCAGGCTGACACACACACACACACACACACACACACACACACACACACACGCATGCACACTCTCTTTTTCTACTTCTCTCTCCCTCCCTCTCTCACACACACAAACCCAATCACACATTCTCTTGTCCTCTCTTTCTCTCTACTTCTCTCTCTCTCTCACACACACACACACACACACACACACACACACACACACACACCTCACACACACACACACACTAACACACACACACACACACACACACACACACACACACACACACACACACACCTCACACACACACACACAGAGTGAGAGCAAGAGTGCGGTACTGAATCAAGGGTATGGACAGTAGGTGCTACTTCCCCCCATGATTTGTTACTTCAATCAGTTAGCTTTGATCTAAGATCTAACATCTTAAATACATCCATTCTTCTCTTGTCTCCAGATGTGTGGGAAATCAACCCAGACTCAAACACAAACCACAAAAAAAAATATGTAGCACACACAAACTAACTGAGCCAAGAAACCACACTAATGACCACGCAGTGCCTGTGTAGTGTAGAAGAAGTTTAAAAGTGGTGATTCGAACCAGATTATGTTTAACCTATAGACGGTGTGGGCCTCAGTTCTATAAAGAACGAGTCTTCACTATCACTACCCACTTAAACAATCCATGCATAGTTATAGGAACTTCTTGAATTTCCCCTTGGGGATCAATAAAGTATCTATCTATATCTACTGTATCTATCTATCTATCTAGGAAGCAATGGGGATCAATAAAGTTTCTATCTATCTATCTAGCTATCTAGCTATCTATCTGTCTAGGAAGCAATGGGGATCAATAAAGTTTCTATCTATCTATCTATCTATCTAGGAAGCAATGGGGAATTTGGCATCGGTTGCTATAGTGATACTGCTGTTAAGGCTGTAGCTGATTTCTCTGTAGAGGATTTCCTTGATGAATCAATTAGTTGTGTGATTGGTTAAAATATCAGAAAATGCTGGGAAAGTGTTTACCCATAGTCCAAGATGGGCCCGAATCCCAATCTCTCCCCTTATGCACTCACACACTTTGATGTGCGTTTTTGCAAACTTTGTCAGGATTTAGGACTGCAAAATTGTGAAGTGCTTGAGGGTTAGCTCGTAGCCTTTCTGAGTCCTATGTGAACGCCTTACTCAATTCATAGTATTGTGACCTGAAACGAAACTTACGAAAACATTGGTAATAATGTTAAGGGAAACATGTCAGCAGCACGTTTTCTTTTTTTTGTGTCTTCAATTTAATGATTGGTCGCAAGTGCTGTCCCACTCACAAACTTCATCACTTATGACTAATGTTGGGTTCAGGGTTTTGGGATTCGGCCTATATGTTCTATATGTCCTAAAATGGCTTGTTTTGAAAGAGGAATAATAGGAATATTCATGTAGCGCTGTCACAATTTCGGTTTTACATGTAAGTCATCTCGAACTTCGAATTCAAAAGTAGAATCAATGGTGTGGCCACACCCCCGATGTCAGTAAAAAGTAAAAAAAGACTTCAGTCTAACTACAACAAGCTCCTGTTTCGCTGAAATGACGCTGAAATGACCGTTGTGTTCACTCACTCTCGTCAGCTAACATTAAAATGATTATTACTCCTTTAACCTTACATTACATTTGGCTGACACTTTTTACAGTAACCGAAGCTACTTACAACATGGTAAACATGTGAAGCTTTTTAAAGCAATTCTAACAGCAGTGCTACGAGACTCTTAAAAAGGCAGAGTGCAGTAAGAGTAAGTGCATCAATGAGTGCAATTGTCCGGAGGGGAACTGCGGCTGGGAATGTCGGCCTCCTTCTTGTCCCTGTCAAGGTGTTTAACATTAACGTGGCATTGTGGGCAGGATTTAGAACAACGGAGGGACTACAGTGTGGTAATGGGGGAGCAAGTGCTTTTTATTATTATTATTATTATTCTGATGTCTTGATAATGTCCTGACCATTATCGCCTGTAAGCTTGAATGGGATTGAATAATGCTGGGCTTTGTTGAAGGACAATTAGAATTCAACACAAGACATCCTCAGAAAAGGCAATATCACACAATTTATTCCCTGCCAAGGAAACACACACACACACACACACACACACACACACACACACACACACACTTAATGCCCCCCAACATACATACACACAGCACAGAAGAACAGGCACGCACCAACAGACACAGTCAAGCTGAATCATGGCCCACACCGGCCACACCACTAAGCGGGAATTCTGACATAATGCGTTTGTTTTGATATGAAGCAATATTTTCCACTCTGGCCCTCGTTCTAGTCCAAACCTCTTACATGAATCGGAAACTGTCCACGTCAATTCACTGGTCACATCAATAAGCTGGTCACAGGAGCAGGCCTGGAGCCAATAAGTCATTTATTTATTTATATATGTATGTATGTATGTATGTATGTATTTATGTATTGTATTTAATTGTATCTTAATCCCCTCCAACAAATGGACAAGGTTGACATCGTATATATGTGATTTAATGATATACATTCAGTGTAGTCTTCTCATAATCAATAGTCAAAATTCAATGTAACAGAAAAAAAACTTTGGTTTGTATTTATTTATTTATTAATTTATTTATTTACTACTGAATTACTTATTTAAAAGGGACAATGTGCACATCAATTAACATGTTTTGTTTACACTCGGAATGTAAATGTGGCAGAGTTAGCAACAAACTAATCTTCCTGTCTCAGTTTGGAAGCCGTTTCAAAAGTAGTGTTTGCCGAGCCAGCCAGGAGTCGAACCTAGAATCTTCTGATCCGTAGTCAGACGCGTTATCCATTGCGCCACTGGCCCTCACACTTCCCCAATGGTTGTGAGTCAGCCTTTTAACAACACTAACCCTTTTGTACCCGCCCTTTCTCCCCTTCCCGCTCTCGTTCTCTCTCTCTCGCACACACACGTGCACACACACACTCTCTCTCACACACGCACACACTCTCTCTCTCTCCCTCTCTCTCACACACGCACGCACGCACGCACACTCTCTCCCTTCCTCTCTCTCGCACACACACACGCACACTCTCTCCCTTACTCGCTCTCGCACACACACATGCGCGCATGCCCTCACTCTTGGAATGTCTGTGTCTCTCCCTCATACACACGCGCACATACCCTCATTCTCGGAATGTTTGCCTCTCTCTCTCTCTCTCTCTCTCTCTTTCTCTCTCTCACACACACACACACACACACACACACACAAACACATTACCTCACTCGCGGAAGGTCCGTCTCTAACTCTCTCTCTCCCTCCCTCCCTCACTCTTTCTCTCACACATACACACACACACACACAAAACTGTGTATGTCTCTCACAAACACACACACACTGTGTATTTTTCTGCTACACACACAAACACACACACTGTGTATGTCTGTGTCTCTCACAAACACACATGCACATTGTTTGTCTGTTATACACACATACAGTATAGAGACAATATTTGTTATGTCTGTTTTTACCCCCTCACCACACACGCACACGCACACACACACACTAACACACACACACACACACACACACACACACACACACACACACACAAACAGAACCTGGAGCAGCTACAGTGACTCATAGTGGAACAGGGTAATCCCCTGGCATTTCCACACTCTTACAAACACCTTTGCTAACTCTTACACCCTTACACAAACACACACACACACACACACACACACACACACACACACACACACACACACACACACACACACACACACACACACACACACACACACACACACACACACACACACACACACATTTAGGCAGGGGCAGAGTGAAACTTAAAACAACTGGTTTTGACCACAACCCATTAAAACCTCACAGCAGTAATTTTCTGCTTATTTACTAATTGATGTGTTTATGTGAACTTATGTGTACTACAGTTTTTCTCAATCTCTTTAATGCTTCTGTCAACTCTGACATCATGCTTTCAAAACCATTACCACACAGGTCTAAACCCATGGTCTAAATAGAGGCACTCTAGTCAATATGGCTCATTTTGCTTGCAAAAGCCTTTAACATTGTCAAAACATTTAACATGTACAGTAAAAGCAAACGTTGCCTACAAATAACACAACTTGTAGTCAAACGACTGTGTGCTTTTCAACCTCACTGTCATTGGCATGTAAGACCTACAGTAAGCTTTTAGACAAGACACATTTCATAAACTGCAACTTGTCGTTTTTCATCAAAATAGACAGGAAACACCTGGATTTGTCACCAAAAATGTTTCTCTAAATAAGCGTTAGATCTTTGCCTGCAAAATTGAACATTAGCATGAACGGTGTTAGGGTCTCTACAAACGAAAGAAGGAGAAGAGACCCTTTAAAGTGGTGATACGCAGTGCAAACAAATGGTGTGAAAACAAGCAGGAGGCATCATGAGTCGGTCATAAATCGTGGACTTCCGCAAGTAGGCGCCGGGGGGCGTTGTGTGTTGACCTGGTTATGGCCTTCTAATCTGTGACTTTTACGATGTTTTCTAAAAGGAGTGCTTACGAGCCAGCCAGGAGTCGAACCTAGAATCTTCTGATCCGTAGTCAGACGCGTTATCCATTGCGCCACTGGCCCCCACACGCTACACTCCAGAGGGGCCCCACAGTGTAACAATGAGGAGTTTTGAGAACAATCGGGAGTTAGAAGTTAGAACCCGTCAGTGAACAATACACCGTCCCAGCATGCTTCTGGGGGTCCTCCTCCCCCACTGGTGCTCACTTGCACTCCTTTACAAACCTAACCAGCTAAAACGTTCAGTTACTTGGCAACAACTGTTACACTGAAAGAAAAGTGACACCTTACCAAGTGTTATAATCTGATATGAAAAATTCTTGGTATAAAGAGACTAACTTTGAGCTTTCTCATAAAATCATCAAACTTAATTTAAGAAGGAGTTTGATTTATTTTAAGACGTCTCATTCTGAAAACAAGCTAAATTGTCTGCCAGTGCGTTTGGCAAATTTGTCCTAAAAACAAGCACATTTGTCTGCCAGTGCGTGGAGTAAATTCGTCTTGATATTTAATTTGTATTTAATTGATCTTAATATGAGATTAATAACACTGATTTTTGCAATCTTACTAAACTCACTAATCTTATACTACGATCAACATCTAGTTGGTATTGTTTTTAATACGAACAGTTAATTCTGTGTTAAAAATAAGACAGCCTACTTATTAAGTTAAGGTCAAGACGGATTTGTTTAACACACAGGCACTTTGGAGATGTGTACCAACTGCCACTTCAGACACCATTCAGAAGAATAATGGAGTGTGTAAACTCATTGGATTATCAAAGACCCGGTACTCGGTGTTCAACCAAGCTGACGATTTGTGGTAGAACTTCCACGGGTGCTCCCTGAACTTCCTCTTGCAAACAACTTAATGACTGACTCGGGCGGACAATAGACAATAGACACTGGAATGTGGCAAGAGCCAGCAGCCACTTTTAGAAAATAGACTCCTTGTTTCCGCCCGGTTTCGAACCGGGGACCTTTCGCGTGTGAGGCGAACGTGATAACCACTACACTACGGAAACTTCCATGCCACATCACTAGGTATGTCGCCATGGAAACAGCTTTCAACTTGTCACAGTTCACTCAACGGAGGCACTAAAAACAACAGAGTAAGAACTAGAAAATGTCTCCTGACAAGGGTGTAAGAACTACAAAGTGTCTCTTGCGTGCAGAGAACACCTGACATAACCCTTGACCCCGGAGCGGAGCGTTCCGATCACACAGAATGGGAGGAGGGAGAGCTAACTAGACCCTGGCGCTTTTCCAAACCGAACCCTACACTCTCTCTACCCACTGGGGGAACATTTGTGTTCAACGAAAACTTCATGTGTCATAGCCACTAAACAACGAAAACTTCATGTGTGATAGCTACTACACAACGAAAACTTCATGTGTGATAGCCACTAAACAACGAAAACTTCATGTGTGATAGCTACTACACAACGAAAACTTCATGTGTGATAGCCACTAAACAACGAAAACTTCATGTGTGATAGCTACTACACAACGAAAATTTCATGTGTGATAGCCACTAAACAACGAAAACTTCATGTGTGATAGCTACTACACAACGAAAACTTCATGTGTGATAACCACTACCCAATGAAAACATCATGTGTCATAACCACTACCCAACAATAGACCTTAGGCCGTGCAAACGTAATCTTGTCACAATTCATGTAAGAATTTGCTTTGGACAAAGGTGTCTCCCAAATAAGCATTACCATGTAAGACATATTGATTATATATCTCTTCAAACAGCCCAGTTTAGGTAACTCTGTTGTCTGGTTTGGAAGACATTAATTCATAATAATAAACTGAAACAGTTGGATCAAAGAGGTTACCAAAAGACATTTTTGCAAAGGATACAAACACACACAAATACACAAACACATACACACACAGCCACACGGACACGGAAAATGAGGCAATATTTTCCATTGTACCACAGTGTCTTTATTTGTGAGTCACATATGAGCCATTAAATATGATGTACTAATTGTGACAACGCATAATCTAAAGAGCGGGTTGAAGCGTGTTATCCATTGCATCACTGACTAAACTCAGTCATGGAGGAGCCCCACAGGGAAGAAATGGAGTAGCTGAGACTACATAGATTTCAAAGCATGGTGCTGCCGCCTAGTTAATTTAGCCACCACCTCCCTCTCTCTCTCACTCACACACATATTATTTGATATTTCTCCCAAAAGCAACCTGTTGTTTCCGCCCGGTTTCGAACCGGGGACCTTTCGCGTGTGAGGCGAACGTGATAACCACTACACTACGGAAACCTGCACATCATCTCAGCAGGGGGTCGTACAGATGGACACAGTTAACACCTTGTCCCAGTGACAAGCCAATGTACAATACTTGGTTGTCTGTTCACATAGTTGGTAAAATTTTTTTTATCTAAAACAAAATGATAATCCAAGAAAAAATAATCTAATGGGTTATTTTAACAGATAATATGGAACGTTTGAATCCATACTACCAATACACACTCGCATATTTATCTTGATCTTCATCTACATACACTTTATATACGTACACTATATCCTTATCTTTCACCTCTCATATCCACACACCAGTAATGAGATGTGTTATAAAGTGATGAAAGAGTACTGCATTCATTCCTTCGAAAAAACTGCTGTTTCCGCCCGGTCTCGAACCGGGGACCTTTCGCGTGTTAGGCGAACGTGATAACCACTACACTACGGAAACTTCCATGTCTTACAAAAATCACCATGGCAAGAGTAACTTGTACCAATTCATACTACGTTGCAAATGTTAGTATACTGATCCCGATTGTGCTTTACAGCACTAACCCATTCACTCGCTAATGCACTATCAGCCCAGGGCCCCACAATGCATGAAACAAATGTTGTGAAGCACATGGTTTACGCCAGTGGTCCCCAAACGACGGCCCGCCACCTTATTTTGGGTGCCCCCCCCAAAAAAAAACATATCAGAGGTATATAGCATCAGGCCCGCACAGGACTACAACACCGTCAAACTATAACCTATAAACTATAACCTCAACTATAACCTGTAATTTCCCCCATTCATTCTCTATGGCGAGTCTTAACAGTAATACCTTTTTCGTCCACTGGTGGTTGTTTTGGCGCTGTTTCGAGTAAGCCATTGAAAATGGAATGAAATGTAGGCCCAACTTCAAACAATGTAAGACAGGCCTATGCTGACTACGTCAGTGCTCAAAGTATTCTAAAAGTGTATCAATTAATTGTTAATAGACCTGACCTCTATTGAATTCATATTTCTGGAACTTTCTGGGATAATTATTTTTATTTTTTATTCACTTTTAAAAATGTCTATACAAAGACAGCAGAGTTCAAAGCGTAAAAGTTAGAATGGAGGTCATTTCAGCTCTTCATAAAACTCTCATAGTTTGAGAACTTTAAATCACCATACAAATTATGTTATTTGTAGGATATTGGCTTGTTGCAACGACACAGAGTTCAGAGTTCACAAAATCTTAATAAAATATTTTGGGAATGCTGAGGTCTATTAGTATTATTTAATGAGCTACAGTATTTCCATGATGTTAAATTACATTTCATATTGATATGGCATATACAATATATACAATGGAGGGCCTATTAGATTGTGATAGCCTGTGATAAAATGCAATGGATTTATATTCTAAAGTAATGTACCAATTGTAAAGATACATTATCCAAAGAGCAGGACTATACGCGTTATCCAGTGCACCACTGGCTCTGACATCTGACAAAGCGCACTCATGGAGCAGCCCACCGGAGATATCAGTTATCAGTTTACCAGGCATTTTACCACCACCCCCAAGTCTCACCTAGTGAGTTTAGTATGCCTCTCTCTGGATTCCTGAGTATTTGGGGTATGTTGTATGACATTCCTTCCAAAAGCCAGCCAACTGTTTCCGCCCGGTTTCGAACCGGGGACCTTTCGCGTGTGAGGCGAACGTGATAACCACTACACTACGGAAACTGCCATACCATCATCTATGGTTATGTCATTATATATGGACACAGCTCACACCTTGTCCCGGTCACAACCCAATGTACAATACTTTGTTGTCTGTTCACACAATCCAAGACAAAATAATTATCCAAGACAAGGTAATCCAATGGGTTAGCTAAAGAGAGGGCATGGAGAGTATGTTGAATCCATACAACCAACGCACACAAACACACTATATCTTTATCTTTCTCTACGTACACTATATCCTTATCTTCACCTCTCATATCCACAGACCAGTAATCAGATGTGTTGTAAAGTGATGACAGGGTTCTGCATTCATTCGTTCCAGAAAAAAAACTCCTGTTTCCGCCCGGTCTCGAACCGGGGACCTTTCGCGTGTTAGGCGAACGTGATAACCACTACACTACGGAAACTTCCATGCCTTCACTATGTCACCATGGCAACAGTAACTTGGACCAATTCATACTACATTGCACCTGGCATCTGATTGTCATTCACACTTTGTGCACAGTCACTAACGAGCACAAGCTTGATGGGAGGGTGCTCGTGGTGTTGGGGGAGGGGCATAAGAGTTGTGAAAATTCAAAATGTTGGCCAAGTCCCCTCAATCTGCAAGACTTGCTGACTGCAGCTTTAATGTGAAAATCTTGCATAGTGTATCTTTAAGTACAGGTATGCTTAAATAATGTAGTATGTTGTCTTATATATTTGGAGGTCCATTATTAAGAGTGGCTTCAAGTCCCAGTAAAAACGAATACCTCATTGCCCACTTAAAGCAGAATAAAAAATGGATTTGCTCTCGGGGTCCCCCTACAGTTGAGAAGTGTAATAACACAGAAAGTTGCTGGGTTGGTAATCCTATAGGGGGCTGCAGAAGTGCTGTTTGTCATGATATGAGGTTATGTGTCATTAAAATGATTCTGGAAATGTTATGTTAAGGTAAAAAAAAAACTCTTAATGGGTGCAGCCATCTTGGAAATTCGAACTTGGGGTACCACATGGGTAGCCTGACTCCGTCCTGACTACACACTTCCGCTCAATTTAATTTCTCTTCACTACTCCGTCTGGGATACCTTGATCCAGTTTTGTTTGTTTTGTCAAGTGCACCTCTGCCCAATCAGCGAACAGGAGGCGTTCCCAAGAGTGATTACATTTAAGTTTCAAGCCTATCGTTATCGTTGTCATACATTATTAGTGATTGAACTCCTATCAATTCAAACTTCAGACAAGCGTCCACAAACCAGGAAATAAATGTTTGCCAATGGATCTAGGTCAGACTCTCTGCGAAGAAGAGTCTCCAGGCTACCACACTGATTGACCGAGCAGACGAGTCCATATGGGCTGAGTATCTTTAAAAAGTTTTTATTTCAACATCCTAACGTAAACATTATTTGTTCGTTTGTTTTACAGCCAGCAAGATGAAGGTCAAATTGATATTTCCAGGCAATGTCAAGGTGAAAAACTCAGTATTAGCGCTTTATCCAGCCCTAACTGTTGGCCTTTGCTAGCTTCATCAAACTTTGCTAACTCAGTTGTTGTTACAAGTGTGTGCAATTCCGGTCACCAGCCGATCTATCGGTGCATCTCTAATCCTAACACAAACAATTATTTGTTTGTTTTGCAGCCAGCAAGATGAAGGTCAAATTGATATATCCAGGCAAGGTGAAGGTGACCTTTAGGAGAGGACCAACAGGCTATCTGTGGCAAGATCCGTCAGAGGGTGAAGGACAATCCAGACCTCTAGGACAAGTCTGCACCTCAGAGGGAAGAAAGGGTAAAGAACATTGCCCGTTCCATTGTCTTCATGAGAGGGGGAGATGTGTCCGACAGACAGGAGGTGCTCGGCGAGTATATCCTGCGGTTCGGGAGATATAAGGGAAAGTCAGTCCGGTGGCTACAGGAAAATGACTTCACGGTGTACCTGATCAAGAAGGTTGACGAGGAGGTGAGAGCAGTTCATAGCAGGGGAAGGTCAAGTTGATATTTCCAGGCAAGGTCAAGGTGGCCTTTAGGAGAGGACCAACAGGCTATCTGCAGCAAGATCCGTCAGAGGAAGCCAAGAGGGTGAAGGACAATCCTGATCTCCAGGACAAGTCTGCACCTCAGAGGGAAGAAAGGGTAAAGAACATTGCCCGATCCATTGTCTTCATGAGAGGGGGAGATGTGTCCGACAGACAGGAGGTGCGCGGCGAGTATATCTTGCAGTTCGGGAAATATAAGGGAACGTCATTCCGCTGGCTACTGGAAAATGACGTCGGCTACACGGTGTACCTGACCAAGAAGGTTGAGGAGGAGGAGAGAGCTGGACAGTTCAGAGCCGAGGATCCCAAGAAGGATAGCCTGCTATCATTTCTTGAGTATAGCAGAAGCTTCAAGGAGATCGAAGACCTTCTGAAGTATCTTGCTGAGAGATCTGTGGCACCACCAGCACTGAATGATGCTGACAACCTGGTTGGTTTTGGCATTCGTGCGAAGAAGACTTGGGGGGATGTTTGGGACAGCAGAGCTGATGGGTATGCTGCATTCATCCTCCAGAAAGAGTGTGTGCCAGGCAGCAAAATGGATCGGTCTGAAGCTTGCTCAGAAAGACAGACAGCTTCAGAGTGGTCCTGACAAACCTGCTTCCTCCGGCCTTGCATCATCTGCCTGTCATCATCTAGGTTTGTTGACAATGTAATTCAGTATTTAGTCAAATTAAAATGTTGAAATGTGTAACCTCACATCTTTGCTTTTGTGCTTTGTTTCACAGAGATGGATGATGATGAAGAAGGAGAGAATGATGGTGTCTATATCTCCATCCAAACTCCAAGGCCAACTGAGTAAGAAATCACTCGCACTCGCACACACACATACACACACACAGTGGTTGACGATATTTATAATTCTGATCTTTGCCATTGCTTTTTTTTCTATTGAAGTGGAGGGAGGCAACACCTCCGCCGGTCTCTGCCGCATCTGCTGCACCCTCAGCAGCAGACTCTTCGTGGAGGCCTCTGCTGATCCACCACTCCAGAGCTATGACCAGGAAGTGAGCCGGAGGAACAGCTGTCACCTGATGCTGAGAATGTGTATGAAAACTGAGATGGAAGCATTGGGACTGTGGCCAGGCTCTCGACCAGTGAGACATCTAATGAACATGCTCTCCTTGTGCACATTTGGCTTACTCGTCCACTGTTCAGAATGTCCTGGATGGAGACAGTGGATTGTATGGACAGTGAACCATCACAGGGGCAATGAGAACAACAACTCCTGCTCCCTTTGGTGGGTACTATGTGGATGGCTGGAACTGAGTGACCGTTTCAGCTCAGTATCTGGTTGACTGCCTCATTCAGGAGTACCACAGGCAGGAAGACACCCTCACTCTGCTGCTGCAAGGCACTTTTGGACAGGTCTTAAGGGCTGATCACACCCATAAGGTGGCCCGAAAGGTGGTGCTGGCATCAGGCACAATGTCATCCAATGCAGTCATGAATGAGAACTGGATGATCTTGTCATGGATGATGCTGCAGTCAGAGAGTGACAAATCCATCAAACCCATGTACGCTGGGCTGTCCCGCCGTTACATTTCGGCAGGACTTCCCAACGCGAAGTACCAGTGGGTTGACAGGTAAGAGCCAACAGCCACATTTGACTTTCAAGTTATTTCTGTTTGTGTAGTGACACTAAATTAAGCAAATCACCTGCATGCTTGTATTACATGACTTCTCTTTGCGTGTGAACAGGGATTGTTGTATTAAAAACATTGTTGTTTTAGACTTTTTGAACGAAAGGGTTGATAGTTGGTGCTTTTACGATACGTCTGTCACTGTAAGGCTTGTAATTTCATGCATTTGCCTTTGGCAAAAGCCCCAGCAGCAGTGGAGTGGCAATCGGGATTCGTTATTTGTAAAAGTGTTTACTTCGACTGTTATTTACTTCGACTGGACTGTGCGATCGCAGCCTTACTTTCACTTTCCGCTGCCCTCATAGTCGGCAAGCGAGTAGCCCAATAAGGTGGGATGTGTATGAGTTTGGTACAGACTGGGCTAGTTAAGATTTTAGATGAGTGACCGCGATATAATCTTGAGTAACTTTTTTGCTAGGCCCAGCGAAGGCTAGCAATGTGTAATATACCGCTGGTTAGTGTACAAGTTAGGGATGGCGAAAACTACAAATTTTCTTGACCGACCACCGAGCCTCATTAGCTGGTTGAAACTGGTTAACTGATTCGTTTAAAATATGGTACGCTATTTGAAATAACAGCCACGCAATTTCGCAACTCTGTCGCATCTCTCTGTCCCCTGCTCACACGCAGCCCCGGCGCCGTCCTTTCACTCACGTCACATTTTTTAAAGTCCCCTACAGCGCGAATCATGAGTCCCACAAACCAAGGAGCTTGCAAGTAAGTGGAGGACAAATGGCTCCTTCGTTTCAAAATAGTTTGGGTACAAGGTGATCGCGTTGCAAATAAAGGCTTTTGTCTAGCGTTAGAAGCTAATTTGAAAAAGAAATTGCCGTGGCTCACTTAAGATTAGAAAATGACAGCTCCGAAGAGACGCAGCTTAGTTTGAGGAAGTGCTAACAATAATAAAGAAATATGATTACCTTATTTGTTACCATTGATGACCCTTCCTGAAATGTATATGTAATGTATTTACAAATCTAAGCCCATCTTATGCGGAAAGTTGCCTAATAGACTGCAACACGAGCAAACCAATGGATAAACAGGCACCTCCAGATTGCATAAGACGCGTCAGCCAAGACAGAGCGCTCAAACCTCGTGCCAAATGTTTTTATTGGTTTATTAAGTAGGCTAGCCTAGCCAAGCAGGCGAGTTATGAAAAATTGAGTGTGAGGTATAATTTGCTAACACAAAAAAAAGATCTTGGAATGAGATGGCTAGCTGTAGTAGCGCTTAGTCCACTGTCTATAATAGCCTAATTTAGAGATTGTGTTTTTTTTTTTTTTTTTTTTTTTAACCGACTAGCGAAAACTTTGATCGGTTAACGTGGATACGGTCAACCATCGGTCAAACAGTCACCGGTTAACATCCCTAGTACAAGTAGGTTTTCAGATTTGCTGTCTATCGGTCTTTCGCAAGGATTTTCTTGGAGCAGAGCTTCCGCATAGTAGCCTAGTCAGTATGTCTCTTAGCTGTCCACTTTCATCAGGCCATATATAGCCTATATGATATATAATATTTTTATTCAGAAAATGATACATTTATTTGGTAATTATGGTATTTGGTAATTACCCCCCCCCCCCCCCCTCCATGACAATGTTTTACTGTACACATCGTCATATGCCAATTAAAGGGACATCACCCAATCCTAAAAGACACATTATCTAAAGAGCAGGTTGATACGCATTATCCGGTGCACCACTGGCTCTGACATCTGACAAAGCTCACCCATGGAGCAGCCCAACGAAGATATCCATGTACCAGGCATTTTACCACCACCCCGAGTCTGAACGAGGGAGTTTAGTATGCCTCTTTCTGGATTCCTGAGTATCTGGAGGACGTTGTATGACATTGCTTCCAAAAGCCAGCCAACTGTTTCCGCCCGGTTTCGAACCGGGGGACCTTTCGCGTGTGAGGCGAACGTGATAACCACTACACTACGGAAACTGCCATACCATCCTTCATGGTTATGTTATTATATATGGACACAGCTCACACCTTGTCCCGGTCACATCCCAATGTACAATACTTTGTTGTCTGTTCACATAATTGATAAAACAATAATCCAAGACAAAATAATTATCCAAGACAAAGTAATCCAATGGGTTAGCTAAAGAGAGGGCATGGAGAGTATGTTGAATCCATACAACCAACACACACAAACACACTATATCTTTATCTTTCTTTACGTATACTATATCGTTATCTTTCACCTCTCATATCCACACACCAGTAATCAGATGTGTTATAAAGTGATGACAGGGTACTGCATTCATTTGTTCCAGGAAAAAAAAACCCTTGTTTCCGCCCGGTCTCGAACCGGGGACCTTTCGCGTGTTAGGCGAACGTGATAACCACTACACTACGGAAACTTCCATGCCTTGATTATGTCACCATGGCAACAGTAACTTGTACCAATTCATACTACATTGCACCTGACATCTGATTGTCATTCAAACTTTGTGCACAGTCACTAACGAGCACAAACTCGATGGGAGGGTGCTCGTGGTGTTGGGATGAGAGTAGTGAAAATTCAAAATTTTGGCCAAGTCCCCTCAATCTGCAAGACTTGCTGACTGCAGCTTTAAAGGTATACTATGCAAAGTTTTTCAGTTAATCAATTCGTTTCATACTGTTATATGATTAAATGAGTCAATACCGGTCGAAAAACTATGTTTTTTTCGGCCGCCCTAGTGGTCTATAGCCGTAGAACCACACTTGCAACTTCAGGAATCCTCGGGCACGCACCCATGGACCAGGAAGTCTCATGTGAAGTCTCGATCATGCTCATGAAAAGGCAGACTGACCGATTGAGGACTTTTGTAAAATATACACGCTAAAGCTCGGGGGAAGCTCTGGGGAAGCTCTGCAGAGAAATATGCAAGCATAAAACGAGAGAAAACGAAAAGCCAAAGCGAAACCGGCGTTGCAATCGCCAATCCTGCATAGTTTACCTTTAATGTGAAAATCTTGCATAGTGTACATAGTGTTAAGTACATGCTTAAATAATGTAATAAGTTGTCTTATATATTTGGAGGTCCATTATTAAGAGTGTATTCACCATCCTAACGTAAACATTTGTATGTTTGTTTTACAGCCAGCAAGATGAAGGTCAAATTGATATTTCCAGGCAATGTCAAGGTGAAAAACTCAGTGTTAGCGCTTTATCCAGCCCTAACTGTTGGCCTTTGCTAGCTTCATCAAACTTTGCTAACTTGGCTGTGTGATGTTGTTACAAGTGTGTGCAATTCCGGTCACCAGCCGATCTATCGGTGCATCTCTAATCCTAACACAAACAATTGTTTGTTTGTTTTGCAGCCAGCAAGATGAAGGTCAAATGGATATTTCCAGGCAAGGTGAAGGTGACCTTTAGGAGAGGACCAACAGGCTATCTGCGGTCAAGATCCGTCAGAGGGTGAAGGACAATCCTGACCTCTAGGACAAGTCTGGACCTCAGAGGGAAGAAAGGTTGAAGGACAATGCCCGTCCCATTGTTTTTATGAGAGGGGGAGATGTGGCTGACAGACAGAAGGTGTTCGGCGAGTATATCCTACAGTTTGGGAGATATAAGGGAAAGTCAGTCCGGTGGCTACAGGAAAATGACTACACGGTGTACCTGATCAAGAAGGTTGACGAGGAGGTGAGAGCAGTTCATAGCAGAGGAAGGTCAAGTTGATATTTCCAGGCAAGGTCAAGGTGGCCTTTAGGAGACGACCAATAGGCTATCTGCGGCAAGATCCGTCAGAGGAAGCCAAGAGGCTGAAGGACAATCCTGACCTCCAGGACAAGTGTGCTCCTCAGAGGGAAGAGAGGGTGAAGGACAATGCCCGTTCCATTGTCTTCATGGGAGGGGGAGATGTGTCCGACAGACAGGAGGTGCTCGGAGAGTATATCTTGCAATTCGGCAAGTATAAGGGGAAGTCATTCCGGTGGCTACTGGACAATGACGTCGGCTACACGGTGTACCTGACCAAGAAGGTTGAGGAGGAGGAGAGAGCTGGACAGTTCAGAGCCGAGGATCCCAAGAAGGATAGCCTGCTGTCATTTCTTGAGTATAGCAGAAGCTTCAAGGAGATCGAAGACCTTCTGAAGTATCTTGCTGAGAGATCTGTGGCACGACCAGCACTGAATGATGCTGACAACCTGGTTGGTTTTGGCATTCGTGCGAAGAAGACTTGGGGGGATGTTTGGGACAGCAGAGCTGATGGGTACGCTGCATTCATCATCCAGAAAGGGTGTGTGCCAGGCAGCAAAATGGATCGGCTGAAGCATTACCTTGCTCAGAGAGAGAGACAGCTTCAGAGTGGTCCTGATAAACCTGCTTCCTCCGGCCTTGCGTCATCTGCCTGTCATCATCCAGGTTTGTTGACAATGTAATTTAGTATTCAGTCAAATTAAAATGTGTAAATGTGTAACCTCACATCTTTGCTTTTGTGCTTTGTTTCACAGAAATGGATGATGATGAAGAGTTGGAGAGAATGATGATGTCTATATCCCCATCCAAACTCCAAGGCCAACTTAGTAAGAAATCACTCTCACATGCTCAAACACAGAGGTTGACGATATTTATAATTCTTTGCTATTGTTTTTTTTTTCTATTGAAGGGGAGGAAGGCAGAACCCCCGTTGGTCTCTGCCGCATCTGCTGCACCCTCAGCAGCAGACTCTTTGCGGAGGCCTCTGCTGATCCACCACTCCAGAGCTATGACCAGGAAGTGAGCCGGAGGAACATCTAATGGACATGCTCTCCTTGTGGCGCTACCCACCTCAGCCTGAGCTTATTGATAGTGTCTGTGAACTGCCATCACCAAAGTTCTTCCAGCTTCACCCTTTCTTTTATATGGAAGCCGGAGCACACCATCATGGAAATAGTGAAGAACACCTGCACCCTGCCATGCTTGTGCGGCTGTCCGAATCCCCATGTGGTGCCATCTGGAGTTGGACGACCACGTGTCATCATCGGTACGAGTGGCCAGTACTATATACTGGCCTCTCGGCTCAGTTGCAGAGCCTGTAAGATGTACTGGTTTGCTGACAAACCGAAGTGGGTGGACATGCTGCCAAGTCGCTTCAGCCACATCTTGCCAGCTTTTCTGACACAAAAAAAGGCCATACGTAAGACTGTGTTGGACGAGCTGCGCCACTCAACGACATGGCCAATCAGTTCCGGTATGAGTGCGCGCATTTGGCTTACTTGTCCACTGTTGATGTCCTGGGCAATGAGATCAACAACAGCTCCTGCTCCCTTTGGTGGTAATGGTGATGTGGATATTTTGATATTGCAAGGCTATATTCATTTTAATTTGGTTTGTTATTTATATATTTATTTTATTGCCATTACCAGTTTTGTTTTCCCTGTTTTCATACAGAAGTTTGATTGTTTAATATTGGATATGAAAAGAAGGAAATGGTTCTTCCATAATACTGCACTTTAGATGTGTGTGAACTTCTCACACCAGGAGTAATTTCTACAGTTCTATTTTTATAGTGATAGTGATTATCTGTTAAAAAAATATGTTGTATTAAAGAAAAGATGTGTGTGAACTTCTCACACCAGGAGTAATTTATTTTATACAGTTAGTTTTTTTTATATAGTGATAGTGATTATCTGTTGACAAAAATGTTGTATTAAAGAAAAGATATGTGTGAACTTCTCACACCAGGAGCAATTTATACAGTTCTATTTTAATAGTGATTCTCTGCTCAAAAAAAAATTCTATTTAAGAAAACATGAAAAAAAAAAAAAAAAATTGTGTGTGCTGTTAAGTGTTTAGAAAGAATGAAATCGGAATCGGCTAAAATCGGTATCGGCAGGTCAAACTCGATGAAAAATCGAGCAAAAAATTGCAATCGGTGCATCTCTTCCATATACGTAAGACTGTGTTGCGCCGCTCCGGAAAGTCTCCCCATGACATGGCCAATCAGTTCCGGTATGAGTGCGCGCATTTGGCTTACTTGTCCACTGTTAATGTCCACTGTTGATGTCCTGGGCAATGAGATCAACAACAGCTCCTGCTCCCTTTGGTGGGTACGGTGATGTGGATGGCTGGAATGGAGTGACCGTTTCAGCTCAGTATCTGGTTGACTGCCTCATTCAGGAGTACCAAAGGCAGGAAGACACCCTCACTCTGCTGCTGCAAGGCACTTTTGGACAGGCCTTAAAGGCCGTATTGCTGGTTAATTTTGCAACAAATTTGCATTATTAGCTTGTTGGTACTACACATTCAAACTGTTATCCATTGTATTTAATGTTGTTGGGTGTCACAAAACGGAATATAATACGCAAAAGTATACTATTTTACAGAGGTTTGCAATGATTCTTCTTTCCCCCTCAATGCATTCTATTACGTCACATTGGGGGGACCACGGAACAAGCCCCCATTGAGACCATTGAGATTGACACGAGAGAGAAGTAAAGAGAAACGGGCAAGACAGTGAAAAGTGAACAGTAAAAAGTGCACATTATAGATAAATACATAGATATATATAGATATCCTAGATAGATACAGTATATAGACATATAGATAGATAAATCATGTCAAATTTGCTGGTCGGGGGTGGCCTGGACCAGCAACCAAAACGCACTCACGTCCCTATATGCATCACAAGAACAGCAGCTTACTTTCTCCCTCTCTTGGTAAACGATACCCTGACAGTGTCAATGACAATCAGGAGGAGTAGTTATTGCAAATAACTCATTGGCTGCCAGCGATTTTCAGTGCAGAGCGCTCCATACTGCCAGACGTTTTACAGCATTTTGACTGTTTTTCCAAGATCCACCGAACGGTGAGCTTTATGACTATGTAAACACCGAAGGTACCAAATGAAAGAGTAGACTCTCTTCTTTCACCAGGAAAAAACGGCATGTTTCTATCGTTTTCCGTTCTTTAGTAATCGTCAGTAGAACATGGGTTAGTTTTGCTAAAAACACCTGTTTTTGACCAAAACATGGAGAAAACGATCTTTTTGTGAAAATCAACTTTTTAACGTTAGCGTTTCAGTAGTATGTCAACCACGATTGCACTGTTATCTCGTCAGTCTCGTCAAGGTTGCTAGGGACTCTGATGGTCGCTAAAGACTCTGAACAGGATGCTAGACTTAGCAAGCTAGCACTAGCAAGGTTGTTGTTAGTCTATATCGCAATATCCAATGTAAATGGATCATACCGTTCACGTGTTTTCCATCCTTGATGTAAGAAGTAAGCATATTTATTCCCTGCATCGCGTGCAAACTAGATCCACTGTGGTCGATCTTCAGTGTGTTTGCTAGTTGTCTCTGCATGACTTGTGCACTCTAGGCAGATACTAATGATCCAAATGGCACTGTTGCCATCTAGAGGTTCGGATCGCTAGTGCAGTCTGTTTACAAGCCTGAAACTCTGCCAGATCGTTCCCAAGCCCACCCAGGAGCCCTCCCCATTGAAAACGGCAATGGCAGTCAACGTATGTGTCTAAATTGACGTTTAAAGACGTCAATGGCAGTTAATGAGATAATCACCCTGAAGACATGATCAGCCTATTTGGCAGCGGCTACGTTTGCAACAGGGGGATTCACAGGTGCCACTGGCAGCCCAAAGCTAGAAAAATGCTTTATATTTCTAGATCTTCTGGCTAAGTTTACTGTACTTATCCAAACTAACAACATCACCACTGTCACTAGATATAAAGCAAACGTTGACTTTCACTCGGTGCTATTCACTGACTGTAAAAAAGTGTCATGATATTATTAGTATGCACTGCCGTTTGTAGACTAGCTTGACTTGCTAGCTCGATGTGTTAGCGACACGATAACTCCACTCATTCCGCTTTGACTATGCTACCTTTCACTGCTTTCACGTCTGCCAGGTTCAAAACTGTCTTCATAACAGCAGTTACAATCAGTGTTGGGCAAGTTACTTCAACAACGTAATACATTATGTATTTTGTTACTGTCATTTCAAAGTAATGTGTTACACTACAATATTGCTGTCTCTGAATTGTAAAGCATTACACTACTACTGCATTACTTTTGAGTATCCTTCATACAGTATAAACTTTAATATATATATATATATATATACTGTATATTATGTAGTTTATTATGCTCAATCCAGCTCAATCATAGGCAGAATTTTTTGAAACCGACAAAGGGTTTAAGTCTGATAACTTGCACTAGAGATACGGTAGCCTAACTTTAGGCCTAGCTTACTCATTAAAATCAGTGCCCACTTTATGTGACCTTCCACAGCGAAATCAGTCACCATGTGGTATATGCCCTGATGAAGACCAAGTGTGGTCGAAACATGTTGGCGTTTTCTATGTAGCCAGTTACTAATAAAGGCTTTTTAACTTCACCTTCCTCTATCACCATTCCTGGAGTGCCTGGACTTTTCTCCTTATCATGAACTGATCCCATTGTCCAAGAGCACCCGATACATGGATATATTCTACACTGTTTAAACCAAGAGCTACCAGCCTCTTTCGCTGAAGCATCAAGCTGGACCTCTTCCACCGCTTCTCTAGAGTGTGTGTCAGAGCACCATCCACTGCACAGCTCTTTTTGCAAGTTCCTCTCGGCAGCTTTCAGTGTCGTGGACCAGATCGACCTGCAGCACCTACCCAGGTCTACATCTTTTGTGGGATAGTGCCTGCTAGTCCAACAAAGCAGCACATCCGGGAACACTGTCGCACCAGGGTCCCGCCCCCCAAAGAGCTGCTGGAGAGAGTGGAGAGCGTCCTGCACAGATTCCATACAGAGTGTGATCCTGATGGTGTGCCGCTGTTTAAGCCGTCAATGCTGAAGGTGTGGAGGATTCAGCGAGTCCACATCCTCAGAGGTTGCCTGAGTGACCCCGAGGTCGGAGAGGGAATCCTCTACAGGCATGGTGGAACAGTGCAGCTGAACCATGTCAAGGTAGAGGGGGCAGCTGCACCCCTCTGGATCCCTGTTAGAGGCACCTCTCAGCAGGAGGGGTTCCATTTCCACCAGGCAAAATGGGTCACCGGCACTCAGGTCTCCACAGAACTCTTTCAGGCGTAGGGCATGACTGGCGTGGCTCGCTGGAATTTTCAGCGCCTTGTGGACCTGAAGTTGCCCAACGTGAAGCTGCCTGCTGTTTTTGATCCGGTCCTGATCATTGAGCTGAATAAGCTCTCTGAGGCGCTTACAGGCCAGGCAAAGTATCCCGTCTTACGTGTCTCGCACACAGACACAGGAGAAATGTTTGGACTCCAGTATTTGGAGCCTGGCTGTCGTCCTGTCCCGCTGGACTGGGACAAGCACAAGTCCCAGAAGGTGCCTGTTGCAGGAGAGGGAGAGCATCACTCCAATCCGTCTGCTCTCTGTGAGGTATTCACAGATGATGCTCCTGAGGAGATGTTCCAGGATGACCACATAGGTGTGGCTACTCTTGACCCACTTCCTGTGAGTCAGCCTGCACTGCCCATCAAAGTGGAAGGTCATTTAGCTAAATAATTTATCTCTTAAAATAACTGACTTTGTACATGAATGCTACATATATTTCATGAGGAACAAAGTGAAAATCATTGGCTGTGTTCTATCTCTCTCTCTCTCTCTTTCTTTTCTTTAGCTATCCCAGTAACTCCGCCATTGCCCCGGTCTGCCTCTCCACGTGCTGCACGCACAGGTCCCATCAAGGCAGGTGGTCTGCTCTTTCTTGAACAGTGGCATGAATATCAAGCCGGACCTGTTTCATCGCATGCAACGCTTCTCTAGAGACTGTGTGCCAGAGCAGGAGTTCTTAATCTTTTTGATCTTGAGGCCGAATTTTTTTTCCAGCCATTTAGGTTTTGGCTGAGCCGGCTAGCCAGCCTATAACTTCAATAGCCAGCTGTTATTCTCAAAATAAAAGGCTTCGGGGTCTAACCGGCACTCAGGTCTCCACAGAACTCTTTCAGGCATAGGGAATGACTGGCGTGGCTTGTTTGGACAAAAACAAAAACCTGCTGTTTTTCAGCCCAGTACCTTCAGAGCAAAATAAGACTCGGGGTCTGATTCATCCTGTCGGTACTTATTTTCCTGATAATGACCTGCTATACATTATCCCGATTTTATACAGCTACGTGCTAAAACGAGAAAAGAAACTTAACACAGTGTGTATTTAGCAATTACTTGGATATCGTTTCGTGGCTTATGCTAACAAAGTTTGCCAGCTTGACAGTTTCAGGTGTTGCGTGGCAGCCGTATAATAATCTTAGTTAATGTAATACGTTTGTAACCTGTACATGTGTTTTGTGTATGGTATTGTCCTAATTGACCCAGATAGCAAGGTGACATTGATATGATGTTGATTTTCCATCCAAATCATCATTTTGGTTGATATTAAAATCTCAATGATAAATAGACATTGAATCATCATTGCAATTCTGACAAAAACCGACAGTGCAGGACCATTGATAACAGAGATATCGAAACAACATTGGTTTATAGTTTATATGGTCATAATCGATAGAGCCTCGATACTAGGGATGCACCGATCCGATACTTGGATCGGATATCGGCCCCGATATGAAAAAAATAGCTGGATCAGGGATCGGGAAAAATGAGCAGATCCATGGACCGATCCGAATTTAATTTTGTTTAAAAAAAAAAGGCTGAGGCATGACGCGCAACCAGCCATTTAGCGCTGCTGTAGCAGCAGCTCACTGCTGTGGGTTAGAGTGTGCCTCACCTCACTGTGTGCTCTGAGGGCCAGATGTACTAAGACAGCGCTAATAGCGAGTTTTTGTATGCGCAGAGTGCGAACGCTGTGCTTTGCTATATTGCGTGGAATTTACTAAGCTATCACTTCATTACGTTAACTGCGTTCTGTGCCGCCCGTTCCCACCCCCTGTACCACGCCAATTGCGCAAATGCAGAGCTGAACACCGAGCGCAGTTGAATATTGCAATTTGCAACATTAAACAGAATCAAAGTTTAGCGATCATACATGATACAAAGAGATGTCAACGAGCAGCGACAGACAGAGTAGGCCTAGTAGTTCTACAAATCCACTTAAAAAAATACTTGAACTATTTACTGCACGTAGACTTGGGATATGATTTAATGCCTAGTCTAACAGATTGGGAAGTGTTGGCTATGTCGTGAAAGAGAAAATACGATTTTAGAGAGGCAAACAAAAGTTAAGGTTGCTTTTGATATAGTACAATGAAGAAAACGGATGCTCTGAATATTGATTCAGCTGTCTCTAAAAGTTTTTCTAATAGACGCATTTAACCGCAATCTGGATTACACCTGCTTTCAGAAGGCGGAAGTTTTTCAACGCAAAATAGACGTGCGCTGTTTTCATACATCTGGCGGAATACTTAATCAATCGCTATTAGCACCTCTCCTCCCCTGTACTTGCGCGTTACACCCATTTTCAGCTGATCCGCCCAGGAATTAATATGCATGACACGGAAAAGCGCAAATAGCCATTTTCAGCTCCCACGGCAGGCAGTCTGCGCGTTTCCCTCATTGCGGCCTGTCTGTACATATCCTCCCCATGTTTATACGCGCACGTTACGCCTAAAATGGGCGCAAAATGTTAGTACATCTGGCCCTGAGTGTTTAAATTCACGGATGGGATAAATACAGATACCAAATTTGTGTCATAGGATCAAAAGAATATCTATACTAACCACCATTTGTCATAGGTTAATTACGATCTTCATGCGTTTTGTTGCATTTAGGCAACACGTTTAATGTGTCAGTTTACACAAAATAGGCTACTCAAACTAAACCCATTGTCATTTTCATCTGTATAAACTGTTCTTGGTATCAAGACATGCAAATGTTCAAATTGGCTGTTAAAAACTTCTCATTTATTAGATAAAACGTACAACTTCAAGTACCGTTTACCACCATTCAAACTCCGTGTGAACTAATTAAAGCCTGCCTTTAGTCTTTTCCACATGGTGAGGTATACAGTTTATTAATTAACAATGATATCGGATCGGTATCGGATATCGACCGATATGCAGAGCCAGGCATCGGTATCGGTATCGAGACTAAAAAAGTCGGATCAGTGCATCCCTACTCGATACATAGTACAATAAAATATATTGAAAAGCCATGGATTTATGGTTGACCGGGAAATCCTGACATGGTGATTGAAAAGTAGCCTAGTGGATTTATAGTTAACCGCGCGACAACGTTTTAAATTCAGCGTTAGCGACAGCCAGACCAACGGTGCTCAGCTCTCTGTGAAGTTCGCTGCTCCTCCACCTTAATGGTAAGCAAGCATTTATTTATCTGTTAATGTTTCATTGTGAAATTGTACAAAATTAAATTCGGACATGTTTACAGTCTATGTACATCATACTGTCTAACTTACAAACTGCTTGTTTTTGGTCAAATAAAATGTTTGCTAACTATCAACCGTAAAAACATTAGCTGAAGATGTGCTGCTAGTTAACGTTAACGTGGAGGTTTACAAGTTTAGCTAACATTTATGTAACTCCTCGTGATCATGGGTTTGTGAATTAGCTTTAGCAATAGTGATTATAAGTAATTCATATCTGTTCATTGGGTAGCAAAAATGCTTGGACGGTCAGAGCCGCTGTTGCTGCTAGCAAACACGGAATGAGCTCGCCCAGTCTATGTGATCTAACACTATCAACATTTTTCCTCTTTCTGTTAGGTGCTACTTCATGAACTCTGCATCTGAATAGAGGATGAGCTGACTGCAACCGAACCGGGTGGAGTAAATAAATGCACTTGCTTTTCAAACTGAGACGTTGTCAATGGTTATTTGTGCATGCTTGTGTAGCCTAAACCAGACATATAATATTATACATGTAGTATAGGCAGCCTAGCCTAATTTATCCTGGCTGTAGATAAAGCAGGATATAATTTCCCGATATTTTGGCAAATTAGCGGTTTAATATAAATATGAACGTCGATCTTTAGTTGGGTTGTAATTTCAACGTTGTTTCAATATTCATTTTCATTGAAATATCATTGAAATTCCATTGATCTGTAGTTAGAATCTCAACGTTGTTTCAATATTAAATTTGGGTGCAAACTGATGCTAAATCAACTAAATCAACATCGAAATCGCGATATTGTTTCAATGATTTAACGTTGACAAAGCAATGTTGATTCTATATAGTTTCAATGCCTGTCTGCTATCTAGGGAATAACATAAGATGGGATAATGATTGAAATATTTGTTTGCTTCTGTGGCGCACCCAAGTAGGTGACCACAGGATTTTTTAAAAAATATTTGTTTTAGGGCTGTCAAAACCTTTGACCCGGAGCCATTCCAGACACTCAATTAGACAGTAAAATGAAGGAGGGAGACGAGAACGCGCTGACTGGAGCCTTAACTCATTGGCAGTAGTATGTCAAGCTTCCATATGAGCACATGCCTTGTGTTGCTCATATGTTACAGAGAAGCATCACTGTTTGCCTCGCAGACAGTGGGTTGTGTGACACTCTGGCAAAGTGTCGTAAGATAGTGGGACATTTTAAACACAGCCCTGCCAATACGGAGGAGCTCCACCAGCAGCAAGATCAACTTGGGCAACCGACAGAAAGTCTTATTCAAGACGCTTCCACATGATGGAACTCGACACTCACCATGATCTCTCGTCTTCTGAAGAACCATGAGGCTATCAAGGCTACACTGAGCAGGCAGAAGCACAAGCTGGCTATGTTGACTACTTCTGAGTGGGACAAACTTCGGAGGCTGGAAACCATCCTTGAACCATGCAGGTAAAAGCTTACACACACACACACACACACACGCACAGTCTTTTTTTTTTACTTTTCATTTTTTATTGATTATTGTGAGGAAATATGCTGTACTTCTTTTGCAAATTGTTTGGCTAGGCTACTACTATGACTATAATAAATGTACTGTGTGCATCTCTATCATCCATTCCACTGCAGATATGTGACTGAGCTCCTTGGAGGTGAAACTTATGTTTCCTGCTCTGTGGTGTTGCCGCACAATGGAAGTTTCGGAGACAGAGAAGACTGCCTTTAAAAAGGACCTGTCTGAATGGCAAGCAAACCTCAACAATGAATGGCTCAACATAACTTCAACACTTGACCCACGCTTCAAGGACTTGAAGTATCTTTAAAAAAAGGAGACAGAGAAGAGGTGTGGACCAGCCTTCAAGTACTGCTGCAAAATAAACCCAAGGGCCTGCAGAAGAGCCACCGAAAAAGAGAAGCCTCCTACTCTTTGCTTCAGACACAGACTTGGATGATGACATGGTGGAACCAAGCAGGGGTCTGAACCACTACAAAGCAGAGCCCAGCATAGACCTCTGAAGTTCGCCTACAAAAAGGATCCAAAGCTGCCATCTTTGCCCATATAAGGAGATCCGGGAGTTAATTGAAGCTAACTGCCTATGGCAAGTTGCATGGTAAGTTAGCTCTGGGGTAGCAAAGATCAAAGTGTGCCGTCTTTACCTACCGAAGATCACAGTATCCACTAGACGGCAGTGGACAAAACTGTGTAGTGAAAAACGTCTGCATTTCCAATGTCATCATCCCCGCGAGAGTTTAACAGGTGCGATAATTGAAAATCCCCATGTTATTTTCCCATGGAAAACAATCTCAAGATACCGGATCTCCTTATTTGGGCAAAGATGGTGGCTTTTTTGTAGGCGAACTTCAGAGGTCTATTAGCATGGATGAATGCCCGCTGCAGTGGTGGAGAACTCATGCAGGAGCCCATCAACAGCTGTCTGTCCCGGCCTGCAAATATCTGGCTGCCCCTGCCAGTTCGGTCCCTTGTGAGAGACTTTTTTTCACTTGCAGGTAACATAGTCCAAAAAAAGAGGGCAGCCTTGAGCTCTGAGAATGTAGAGAAGCTAGTTTGTCTCAGTGACATGGAACTACTCTCATCTGGCGTAATAATCAAGGGAAGCTGCAAACGCAGTGATATCACGAACTACTTACTGCTTGTTGTCTATGGGGACTATTTTCAGATATCACTGTGCCCATGGTACGTTTGCAACTTCCCTGGATTATTACGCCAGATGAGAGTGCAGTTCCATGTCAAATCAGCCTAGAAAAACGGCAGGTTTCATTTTCAGTTGGTCTTATTGCACTTTCTAACTTGAGAGGAGACACGTTTTAAATGGGAAAATTACCAGAAATCTTAGTCACTTTTAAACATGAAGCTAGCAGGCGAGAAGCTAATGGTCTAATCCGATTCAATGATCTATGCTAGGCTGAAGCTAAAAGTTGTATCGCTAGACTCACAGAATGGCTGGATGAACGGGAACAAGGTAAATATCGATTGTTTTGCTCGAGGGGGGGCAGTTTAATGACTATAGATATTTATAACTTGATTTAATGATTTATTCAAATTACATAATGAATGTTTAATATAGTCATGAATGCTGGAGTGAATGATATTTGATTTAAATGTGAGTGGGTTGCATGTAGACTAGTATTTAACACTGAGTGCCTTAATGAGAAACTGCTTTGTCTGTGTATGTTCAGTATGGATAGTGTCATAGTGGTCTGCCAGGCAGCTACATAGTTTCCATTTAAAGTAATGGTATAGCCATTTAATATTGCACAGTTCAAGCAAAGTAGCCTTTTATTCATTTGTGTAAACATGATTAGTATTGTAACAGTAATTCAACTTGTGGTATTGTATCAGTATATGGATGTTATTTATGGGTGAATGTAATGTAATGTATGAATGGAATTGTATTTGTATTGACGTCACACCATAATATGCTTATATTGGGGCTTTAAGACAGTCATTTAGGATTCAAAGTATATTTTATTTATTGATATTTGAGCCAGTCCAGTGATCCGTGAACCTGTGGACCAGACGGTGACGTACCATCAATGCCAAGAGGGACCTGCCAAATCCAGGGCATTCCTCTTGCAGCGCCCTGTTGCAAACATCTCGTAGCCAGAAGCTGCTATCAGAAAACAGACTCCTTGTTTCCAAACCGGATACCTTTTACGTGTTTGCAATCGTGATAACCACCACACTACGGAAACTTCCATGCCAACGCTTGGCTGTTGCCATGCAAACAGCTGTCAGCTCCTCCCAGTTCCCAGTGAGAATGGATAACAAGGAGGTAGTTTGTAAGAACAAAAAAGTTCCTCAAGTGCTAAAGTGCCCCTGACCTCTGTCACTCTGACAGAGCTGAGCTTTCTGACCACACAGAACATGAAAGAGGACAGTTAGCTAGACCCTGGCTCTTATCTTAACCGACACCTACACCCTCTCTCTACCCACTGGGGGAATGTTCATGTGTGATAACCACTACACAATGAACACTTCATGTGTGATAACCACCGCACAACGAAAACATTATATGTGATGACTACTGCACAATTGAATGTACGACACATGTTTTCAAACATCCAAATTCAGAATACTATTTTGGTTGGTTTGAAAAATAAACCAACACTAATATATATATATATATATATATATATATAAGCGATTAAGCGTCAATACTAACTATCAAAAGAGAGTGTACATGTGACATTTTCATACAGGATACACACACACACACACACACACACACACACACACACACACACATTTTGATACACACACACACACACACACACACACATACAGCCGCACTGATTCATGTCTTTGGCACTGAGAATGTGGCAATATTTTCCATTCTACTACTATGTTCAGATGTGTTGTGAGCAACAGACCAGCACTTTAATGCAATGTACCAAATACACATTATCTAAAGAGCAGGTCGAAACACACACATTATCTAAAGAGCAGGTCGAAACAGACATTATCCATTGCACCACTGGCTCTGACAACCTCAGTCAGGGAGCAGCCCTAGAGGGAAGAATTGGGTAACTGAGACCAATCAGTTTACCAGGCATTGTACCACCACCCCCAGTCTGAACTACTGAGTGCCTCTCTCTGGATTCCTGAGTATCTGGGGTATGTTCTAGCTATGCTGCTTCCAAAAGCCAGTCAATTGTTTCCGCCCGGTTTCGAACCGGGGACCTTTCGCGTGTGAGGCGAACGTGATAACCACTACACTACGGAAACTGCCATACCATATTCTATGGTTATGTCATAATATATGAACACAGTTCACACCTTGTCCCGTTGACAACCCAATGTACAATACTTTGTTGTCTCTTCACACAATCCAAGACAAAATAATTATCCAAGACAAGGTAATCCAATGGGTTAGCTAAAAAGAGGGCATAGAGAGTATATTGAATCCATACTACCAACACACACACACAAACACACTATATCTTTATCTTTCTCTACGTACACTATATCGTTATCTGTCACCTCTCATATCCACACACCAGTAATCAGATGTGTTGTAAAGTGATGACAGGGTACTGCATTCATGTGTCGAGAAAAAAAAACCTCATGTTTCCGCCCGGTCTCGAACCGGGGACCTTTCGCGTGTTAGGCGAACGTGATAACCACTACACTACGGAAACTTCCATGCCTTCACCATGTCACCATGGCAACAGTAACTTGTACCAATTCATACTCCAATGCACATGTTAGTGTATTACTATTATATTCTAGGCCCTCTCCTACCGACAGACAACCGGCTTCGTGCCCGTTCGCGAACCAACATTTGGACCGTTCAGTGTTTCCACCAAACAAAAGCCGGTTCGAAACGTGACACCTTGGTTCAGAAGTTGAGCCAAAAAAACAGTTGTTTTTTCCTGCAAACCAGAGTGGCCGTGTCATTCTGCCATTCAGAAGGGAAAAGGCTAAAAGCTTTCCATCCATATCAACTCTTGCCATGAGTAAACAAAGCGAGCCAACTAGCATTAGGCTACACTGCCGACGTTGAGTAGCATTTTAGGCTGCTATGAAACAAAACTAATTTAGTACCCTACTGGTTATGTTGTCTAATTGATGGATTTAACCATGATTCGGATTAGGCCTTGAGAGAGCTTCTAGGTAACTATCCCAGCTCACACGTCATTCATCTCTATCATTAATGTAGTGCTCACCAAAATCATAGAAGTTGACATCGCAAGATCCCAGAAATATTTTCTTTGATTTGTTTGGTTTTTGAACATTTCTTTTATTTAATGAAAACATTCTTTATACAGTCTAAAGGGGGAAATCCCTGAACTCTCGGTTCACTTACATTCTAATCACATATTGGTGCCCGTACTCTTCAAAGGGTTAAGAGCACAAATGGTCAACAGCAGGGTATCAGTCTAATCAGTTGTTCTTAGTTATTTCATATGGGAATGCGTAATTGTATAGTTTATAGAGCCCATTATCACCTCTTCCTAAAACAAGAAAACGTATAACCTTTACTAACCTAATTTAAGTAAAGTTCAATTTTACTGTCAAT
Source organism: Sardina pilchardus (assembly GCF_963854185.1). Lineage (NCBI taxonomy): Eukaryota > Metazoa > Chordata > Actinopteri > Clupeiformes > Clupeidae > Sardina > Sardina pilchardus. The sequence continues at coordinate 14,246,359 of NC_084994.1, read as the reverse complement.
GCAAGTTTATTTTTTTTTTCATTATGAAGTGAAATGATCCAACAACAACAGCATGCATTTTGAGAGTATGTTTTCATACTAAATGCACTGCAAACACTTCAGCTATGTCTCACCATGGAAACAGCGAGAAAGTTATATCAATTCCACTAATGGTTGTTTTCCCTTTAAAAGGAGTGCTTACGAGCCAGCCAGGAGTCGAACCTAGAATCTTCTGATCCGTAGTCAGACGCGTTATCCATTGCGCCACTGGCCCCCACACGCTCTACTCCAGTGACATATGGGCATTATGCCCCAACGCACAATAATGGGGAACAATGGGGGGAGGGAGCGGTTCTTGTTACTTCTCTCTCACACACACACACACACACATGGGTGCGTGCAATCATACACACACACACACACACAGTGCACGGGCGCGCGTGCACACACACACACACACACATATAAGTGCGTACACACACACATACCCTTGATCTCCCTCTCTCTTTTTCGCTCTCTCTCTCACACACTCTCTATCACAGATACAGGAATGTGTGTAAACAAAGTCAGAGTACAAAGACATTCCCCAAACAAATGCACAATTAAATACACATCACACTCACAGATGTACACAAACTTCCAAACACACCAACACAAATCTACTTCCACACACACACACACACACACACACACACACACACACACACACACACACACAATAACCTTAACACATGCACACACACCATCTCTATCACACGCACACACGCACAAAGACGCACACACACACACACACACACACTATCTCAGACACACACACAAATACGGAGTACAAAGACTTTCCCGAAAATGCAATTAAACACGCATCAAAGTCATAAACACACTCACAAACTACAACACACATAACAACAAAACACATGTACATAGATACATACACACACACACACACACACACACATCACAATCACACACACACACACACAGGAACACACATCACAATCACACACACCACGGTTTATGTAAGCGACGTTGTGTTCCTTTCAGCTGTCAAGATTGTGCGTGTTGCAACACGATGGAGACTACAGATCTCTGCCAGAGATCACTGCATGAAGGCACACACACACACACACACACACACACACACACACACACACACACACACACACACAGTCTATAGAGACAGACACAGACACACACACAGACACACACACACACACGCACACACACACAATGACACAATATTTTTGACAAATGATGCAAAATCATCCACTGGGGGGAATTTCGAATTTATGCCAAGCACAACAGACTGTCTTCTTCACAGCTACACCCTTTCTCTAAACACACACACACACACACACACACACACACACACACACTGCTACCTGCTGGGCAGACACAAGATCCTTCAGTAATGCCTGCGATGACTAAATGAGTTGCAGTAATGTAAGGCCTCTAAATCCAACTCTGTCTGGGGTGGCAAAGGCTCTCCCCTGCATGTGAACCACACAGGGCCTCCTAATCTGATCCTGGAGAACCACATAGAACCTCCCAATCTGTTCCTGGAGAACCACATAGATAGACCCTCCCAATCTGCTCCTTGAGAACCACATAGACCCTCCCAATCTGCTCCTGGAGAACCACATAGACCCTCCCAATCTGCTCCTAGAGGGGTTCCAGTTGAACACGTTCAACACTAACGCAGAAACCCCAAACAACAATTTGCTTACAGTTTTTCTCAATCGCTTTGGTGCTTTTCTCAGATCAGAATGAAAAACTATTAGTTCAACCTCCACAACATTTAGACATTTGTGCACATCATAGTAGCAATTTCTCCTTCCTCTGTCAGTCAAAATGAACTATACTTATGGATGCTGAATAGTCGTTCCCAATACAATTAACAGTCTTCATTTCATTGCTTGAGTCATTACATACAAAACTGTTGAACTAGATATCAAATTATGTCACAATGCTGTAGAATTGCAAAGAGTATACAGTGAAAAAGTGAAACGTGTATTCGGTGTCTTTTACTCACTTACTCCCTTAAAACTGCCAATCCGATTAGAATCTAAAGCGGAATGAAAGAGGTGGTGTATTCCATTGACACTGAACTTCAAAAACGACCGTATGGCGCCACAATCAATCACCTACCTCGGCAGTAGCAGTGCCCACATCCAGACAATGTCATTGCGACATGTTTACAATTACTGCATAGTTACACTTTCCACCCTTGCGATACGCGGACACCACAAATGACATTGACAATGACCTTCAAACGACCTTACGGCCACGAAGTAAACTACCTCGGCAGTAGCCGTGCCGACATCCTTTCACATGTCACTGTAAATGTGTTTTCAACTATTGAATAGTCACACTGTATGTCCACAGATTACACTGACAATGGCCTTCAAACGACCTTACGGCCATGCAGTAACCTACCTCGGCAGTAGCTGTGCCGAAATCCTTACATACCTTACATAGCCTACAGTATGTCATCGTAATGTGTTTTCAACTATAGAATAGTCACGCTGTATGTCGACAGATTACGCTGACAATGACCTTCAAACGACCTTGCGGCGCCCCGCGGCCACCTACCTCGGCAGTAGCCGTGCCGACATCCTTACAATGTCACCGTAAATGTGTTTTCAACTATTGAATAGTCATACTTCATGTCCACAGATTACGCTGACAATGACCTTCAAACGACCTTGCGGCGCCCCGCGGCCACCTACCTCGGCAGTAGCCGTGCTCGTCCGGCACGAATCCCGCGGAGCACTGGATGGTGTGTCCCTGGACGGGGAGGCGGGCCCCCTGGGCGAGGTCGCCGCCGCTCGACACGGGGCCGGCGGCGGGGACGTGAGGCGTGCGGACGGGGGGCAGCGCGGGCCGCTGCGGCGGCGGCGACGGGTCGGCCACTTCCTCCTCCTCGCCGTTGCTGACGATGATCTGGGCGCTGTGCGGCAGGCACAGGTAGCCGCCGTAGTGGTTGACGCACTTCATGCCTCCCTTGCAGGCGTCGGCCAGAGTCACACACTCGTCTATGTCTGTGGAGAGACCACCACCCGCTAAATATAATAATAATAATAACAATAATAATAATATCGTCTATGTCTGTGGAGAGACCACCACCCGTTCAGCTCCTTTTACCGACACACTCGTCTTTCTCAATTTGGACAAGAAGCGTTTGCTAAATATAATAATAATAATAATAGTAATAATAATAATAATACATAGGTTTTATATAGTGCTTTCCAAGGTACCAAACGATGCTTTACAAAGACACAGAACAAAAAGGATACAAAGAACAATACATACAGTACAAACAAAAACACATACACAAAGAGAACAATACAAAGAGTAGACGGGAAAAAAAGAAAGACAGCGGGTGTGGAAAAAAAACATTTGTCAAGAAATTTGTCTGGTGTTGTAAGTGATTTTTTGAAAGACGGGAGTGAGTCTGCATTGCGGATGGCCAGGGGGATGGAATTCCAGAGGGTAGGGGCGGCGATGGCAAAGGCTCTGTCCCCTATGGTGCGATATTTGGTCCTGGTGATGGGGGTGAGGGTGTTGGCAGCAGAGGAACGTGTTCGGTGGGGGTCAATAGGCCGGTGGAGGAGATCTGTATGACGGGGCAAGGTTGTTTAGGGCTTTGTAGGTGGTGAGAAGGATCTTGAAATGCAAGCGTAAATATAAACACTTGTCTATGTCTGTAGAGATTTAGATAAAAACGTTTTTAAAGTTGAAGTTTGCTAAATATAAATGTAATGAAGTACATCCCATCGGACCAGTCTTTTTCAGTCATGTGAGTGGATACTCGTGGATGGACTGACCCGGTTTGATAGCCTCCTGCACCAAACCAGAGAGGGATAGCACAAGAGGAGGGAGTGAGCAGGGCTGGTAGATATATGGGGAGAGATAGATAGAGAGAGAGAGATAGAGAGAGAGAGATAGAGAGAGAGAGAGAGAGAGAGAGAGAGGGAGAGAAAGAGGGGGTAATTAAAAGGAGAAAGGGAATTATAGAGTGAAGAGGAAAGAAAGGGAAAAGGGGAATTACAGGGAGAGAAGGACAACGAGAGAGAGAGAGAGAAAAGAATGAAGGTGGGGTGGAAAGGAAACTATAGAGAGAAAGAGGAAAGAAAGGGAAAAGGAATTACAGGGAGCGAAGGAGAGAGAGAAGAATGAGAAGGACAACAGGAGGGAGGGATGAATAGATAGAGAGAAAGGGAGGTAAAGAAAATGAAGGAAATTATAGACAGAGGATAGAAAGGGAAATTGAGAATTACAGGGAAAGTAGGAGAAGAGAGAGAGAGATAGAGAGAGGGGTGGTTGGAGAGAATAAGAAGGACAGAATAAGGATGGAAAGACAGGGAAATGGAGGGAGGGAGGCATGGAAGGAAACGAAGAAAGGGGGATGACACATTTAGAGACATGATGACAAACATGAGACAATCAGACAGCTGGTAGAGAAAGGGACAGTAAACATAAAAGACGGGGAGAGACAGAGTGTGTGTGTGTGTGTGTGTGTGTGTGTGAGAGAGAGAGAGAGAGAGAGAGAGAGAGAGAGAGAGAGAGAGTGTGTAAGAGAGAGAGAGTGTGTGTGTGTGTGAGAGAGATAGAGAGATGGAGAGACAGAGAGACAGTGAGTGTGTGTGTGAGAGAGAGAGAGAGAGAGAGAGAGAGAGAGAGATGTGACACAGAAGTGAAGCATTGAGAGTATGGTGTGGTAGAAGATGGATATACTGTAGAACAATCTATATGGATAGTTACAATAGGGCTATATCTAGCTTCCCCCACACCCCACTCTCAATGCTTCACATCTGTCACATCTTTCTCTCACTCTGAGCGCTCAGAGGAGTAGAAATGCAGTCCATTTACATTACCATGAGGAGTGAACACAAAGTCTGGTAAAAGGGAGAGATCCAGAGACCTGAAGAATGTAAAAGAATGATAGAGAGAGAGAGAGAAAGAGACATGAAGAGTGTAAAAGAATGATAGAGAGAGAGAGAGAGACATGAAGAGTGTAAAAGAATGATAGAGAGATAGACATGGAGAGTGTAAAGGAATGATAGAGAGAGAGAGAAAGAGACATGAAGAGTGTAAAAGAATGATAGAGAGATTGAATAGTATAAAATAATGATAGAGAGACATGAAGAGTGTAAAAGAATGATAGAGAGAGAGACAAGAAGAGTGTAAAAGAATGATAGAGAGATAGAGATGAAGAGTGTAAAAGAGGGGTAGATGGAGAGACATGAAGAGTGATAAAGGGAGAGATAGACAGACATGAAGAATGTAAAAGAATGATAGAGAGAATCTATATAGACCTGAAGAGTGTAAAAGAATGATAGATAGAGAGAGATAGAGAGGGTGAGATAGATAGGTAGATAGATACATGAAATGTGTAAAAGAGTGATAGAAGGAGAGATATAAGGAGTGCAAAAGAGTGATAGAGAGAGAGGGAGAGAGGGAGAGAGATAGATAGATATAGATACATGAAATGTGTAAAAGAGTGATAGAAGGAGAGATATAAGGAGTGCAAAAGAGTGATAGAGAGAGAGGGAGAGAGATAGATAGATAGATAGATAGATAGATAGATAGATAGATGGATAGATAGATACATGAATAGTGTAAAAGAGTGATAGAGGGAGAGATATGAGGAGTGCAAAACCATAAGATGGTGGGGTGTGTGTGTGTGTGTGTGGGGGGGGGGGGTGCTTCGGCGCTGTAGTGCAGTTTCCCTGCTGAGGTATTTAATCAGGGGAGAGGGCCATTACGAGCCTGCTGACAGCTCATAGCATGTTCACACAAGTGGATCAGGCACAATGGAGACGCTTTTTCCATGCAGCCGCAGTGCAGTAGGAGAAGGAGGGGAAAACAGGCTATTACCTCGGCAGACTTGTCTCGCGCTGTCATACTCGTAGCCATCAGTGCACTGCAGGAGCAAAACACACACACGCACACACACACACACACGCACACACACACAAACGCGCACACACACACACACACACACACACACACACACACACACACACACACACACACACACACACACACACACACACAGACACAAGCACGCACAAACACACACACACACACACACACATACACACACACACACACAAACACACAAGCACACACACACACACACACACACACACAAGCACACACGCACACACACACACACACACA